>NC_043979.1:1831305-1843805 GCF_902148855.1 Sphaeramia orbicularis
TTCACAGTACACACACACACACACACACACCATGTACATAACCACTGTGACAAATGCAAATAATATTTAACCTCCTCAGACCCAGCTCTGGGTTTTCTGTCCACATTTGTGGACAAGAGTTTCACAACTTTATACAAAACAAAAGAAAGGAAAACTGTCCACCACAAAGGACATTCCATAAAAAATTTAAAACTGCATCTGAAAAAACTGTTGCATCATGATGTTTCCATATAGGCACTGATTGAATAAAAACAAAAAAAGCTGATGCTTTGCTGACATTTCCTGGGTCTGAGGAGGATAATGTTAATTCAAATTCTAAATTCATATAATATTTATATACTGAACAAAACTATAAACGCACCAAAATAAAACAGTGAGTTAAAATGGATTTTCATTAAATATGCTCAGATTTATGATGTATTTGTGAATTGATAGATTTGTTTTGCTCAAATATAGTGGTCCAGTTTCACTCAAAGGTTGAGTTTTTCCACCCATAACAGTCATGGAGCATGACAGGGTGGGGGTCATGTGTGTGACCAGTACACACACACACTCTTTACAGTCTAGGTAATGAAAGTACACACCAAACTGTGCACTTCAGTCACTTGTGCACGTGTCACAGATGTCAAATAATGAGGCAGTGTGTCATTGGTCTGTTCAGTGCTGGGGTGTCTGTTACAGCAGTGGCAGCACGACTGAATGTGCATCATTCCAGGCCACACTGGACACCATGGTGATGTCCATGTATCCCCCGTGTCCTGGTCTGAGCCAGGCTAATGGTGGACACACTGGGTATTACCTCCACCAGGGAGGTTCTGTTTTCATCAGGGTTTGTCTGTTTGTTAGTCTGTTAGGAAGATAAGTGAAAAAGTTATGGACAGATTTGGATGAAATTTTCAGGAAATGTTGATGTTGGCACAAGGAACAAATGATTAAATTGTGGTGGTGATTCAGAGGGGGGGGGCTGATCTGCCTTGGCGGAGGTCTGCGCTTTCCTATTTTGTTCTGTTTTTATTGTTGTGTGTCTTCTCTCTTACACCATATGGAGTGATGATTCCATTTAACTGTACTGTGTAAACACTAATAGTATGATTGTATGATGACAATAAAGACTTATCTTAAATTGGCAAAAAATAAAAAAGAGAGCATTCACTGCAAAACTCTACCTTACCAAGAAAATTTTCACCCGTTCCATTGGCAGATTTTTTGCTTGAATTAAGCAAAAAAAAAAAAAAAAATCTTGAAATACACAAAAAAATCTTGAATTTAACAAAAAATAATCTTTAATTATGCCAAAAAAATCTTGAATTAAGCTAATAGAAAAATCTTGAATTAAGTGAAAAAAAATTGAATTAAGCAAAAAAAAATCCTGAATTAAGCGAGGGGGGACTGGTCTGCCATGGTGGAGGTCTGCGCTCTCTGAGTGCTTTTCTAGTTTGTTTGTCTGTTTGTCTGTTAGCAAGATAATTACCTTCACCAAGGAGGTTATGTTTTTGTTGCTGTTGGTTTGTCTGTCTTTCTGTCAGTGTGTAAGATAACTCAAAAGTTATGGGGGGGGCACTGATCTGCCTTGGTGGAGGTCTGTGCTGTCGGAGTGCTTTTCTCGTATTACTCTTGTTTTCTTGTTTTCTTCCTTTCAGTGAGCATTACTGATACCCTTTTTTCTTTGCCAAAAAAAAAAAAAAAAAACCCGAACAGTGTACTTTGGACCATTGATGTCCTGTATAATGTCTTACGAGACTGTTCTGACAAAAAATTTGAATTTTAAAAAAATGTATACATATTACTCCTTTAAGTTTAAATATTTGAGGTTTGGAATCATGAGCACATTAATTTAAATAGCTGCCTTTTAGACAGACAGACAGACAGACAGACAGATAGACAGATAGATAGATAGATTTACTTTATTAATCCCCAAGGGGAAATTCAGAATACAAAATGCAGTCACCACTCCACAAACAGCCATACCACATCAACAATCAATCAATAAATAAATGCAGAGTATAAGTAGCTGTGAATAAATTAGATTAAAAAGAAGTAGACTTAAAAGACAAGATGTGTTTTCTACCTATCACATAAAAGCATAAAAACGTAGAAGCCCACAGAAGTGTTCCCGAGCTTCTCCCTCCTATACACCCCCCACCCAGCTACTCCTCCTCCCACCTCCCCTCCACTTAAAGACTTATACAGTCTTATTGCAGGAGGGACAAACGACTTCTCATATCTTGGGTGGAGCAGGTCAGTGGGTGCAGTCTGTGGCTGAAGGTGCTCCTCTGCAGACTTAGTATGTGGGTTCTTATCTGGGTGTTCCCTGGTCTGTGTGGGTGTAGTCCTGCAGCAGAAGGTGCAGCTGTGTTTGGCAGACGTCGTCAGGTTGCCCGTGCTCGACCTAAAGCACTGGAGGTGAAAACACTCGACTTCTGGAGCAGCAGGACTACAGCAGCAAGGTAGCACCCTGAACATCCACGTGCTACGTAAACGAATGCCCACGGCCGTCACTGTGTGTCCTCGTGCTCCTCTGCAGCTGATCCATCACCAGAAAGAACAGATTGAGAAGCTGATGTTGCAGCTGACGGGTAAGGAAGAAATAAATCCACACAGATGACACCAAACTCTGCTCATGCCTTCCTTTAAACCAGGGGTGTCAAACATGAGCCCAGGCAGTAATAGGCACCCCCCACGGTTCCACTCGCCCCTGGATGAATTTGCAAAGTGCAAAAAGTTCCACAGTCCAGGCTGTGGAACTCATTTTAGTTGTGGTTTCCACATCCAGACCAATCTGATCTACAGTCAAATAATAACAGCATAAGAACCCCACACAAACTGAATGACTGCAGATTTACTACTGGGTTGATGGAAAAGCTAATATTACACTATGCCTATAACAATGACAACTTCAAATTGTTGTCCTATTTTAGTACAAAAAATAATATGATATTATGAAAATATTGACATTTACAAAACTATTCTGTAACATAAAATGTGAATAACCTGAACAAATTGAACAACCTGAAATGTCTAAAGAAAAATTCAGCACAATTTGAACTCTTTTCTGCCTGTTGTAGTTAGTGTCCGTAGATCTGATCCATAATGCACATGCAGAAATGATAAGTTGAGGAATAATATTGTTAAAAAACTGCACTTATTTTTCTTAAGAAATTTCATTTTTTTCAGGTTATTCACATGTTTTTGTTTGGATAGTTGTATAAAGTAGTATTTTTTTACACTAAAACAAAGACAAAAATTGCATTTGTCGTTATTTCTAGGTTATTCTGTTCTTATTTTACTGGTGCGGCCTTGTGGTTCAGATCAAATCGGGCTGATGTGGAACCTAGAAAGAAAATGAGGTCTGAGAGCCCTGCTTTAAAGGTTACAGCACCAGTCAGACGCCTGATTGGATATACAGCAGTACCTTCACTTATCAGTTTAATTTGTTCTGTGGATGAGCTCGTAACTCAGTTTGCTTGTTTTTCAAATCAGTTTCTCCACTGAATTGAATTGTAAATAATAATAATAATTGTAAAGTAGGTGTTTATTAAAATTCATTTAATTTTCAAAATATTACAGAATTACAAACATCATTTTATGGTTTTGTCTTCCTCCTGTTATCAAACTGATGTCCGTTCTGATCCATAAAAACTGAGCAGCAGCGGCAGATGGAAGAAGGAACTGTTGGTGCATCCTCCGTCTACGGCTGAGATGCCAGGAACTGGGTCAGTTACTGAAGGAGATGTCCTTATGTCTGCTGGACCTGCAGGCGCTCTGCAGCATCCAGGCCCAGAGGCCGAGGGGAAGGAGCCCAACCTGTCTCTTGCTTCTGGGCATGAAGTGTAAGTACGACACACCTGAGGAAAGGTACGGTGGACGACAGTGCGCTTCAGATACATGAACGACTTCTGTTTTAACAGAACACACTGCATATCAGAAACAAATGCGAGAGGAAAACGCAGCAAATATATAAACGTGTTGCAAAAACAGAAAAATACAGCAAAATACATAAACATGTTCTAAGAAAAGAGTGGTGCAGAAACTAAAACAGATGCAAGAAGAAAACACTGTGTATCTAAACTACAGAAGGGCTCCAGGCCTCTGGGGGCAGCGCTGAGTTTACACCCTTATTTTGACAATCACAACTGCTTTTCTGATGCGACAGAGGGGATGAAAAAAGGTTTGAACTCTGAGTCGAACCGTGTTCTGTAGTCATCCACAGCTGTGTCTGTTTTTAATCAGGTTTTTGTCTTCAGTCAGGGTTCCGACAGGTTTCTACAAGTGAAATTTAAAACTTTTTAAGACGACTTAAAAACAGAATTTAATGCCTATTTCACGGCCAAACTGGCAAAAATTCACGACTCCTAGAATTTAGGAAAATGTATTATTTACATATTACTCCTGTTCCAAGTCATTTCTCACAGGGAGCTGCGAAGTTAGCAATATTGGTTCCTAATTTCATTGTAATTATCAAGTTGGAACAGGTGGAACTGAGTCAACTAACGTTACTTTCCTTTGCAGTTTGGACATTGAACAGACACATTTAAACACAACACAGTGAACAAGTTTATGGAAACAGAACAGAAAGACCGACCACATCAGATTGAACAAATTTTCCTGTTTGGATAGACTTCAAAACAAAAGCACTTCCTGAAATTGCCTCAGTTAACCCTTTCATGCATAGAGGTCACGACAGTGGACAGCTGATGAAAGGAGTTTTCTTGTATATTCATGGATTTGTTATTTTGTGCATCATCACATACGCTGCAATTCATACCATTACTGTAACTTTGCTGTTTCTAGATAAACCTGATCTGCAGTAACATATTTGAGTGTGAAAAAAAAAAATGCTAATAGTTACTAGACTGAAATAAACAGTTTTGTTTTGTTTGTTTTTTTAAACAAAAGTTGGTTGTTTGGTTTATTTGCATATTATATCCATTAGTATGTTAAAATGTGAGAAAACATCAGATTAGCAGCATTAAAAATGTTTTAATTTCATAGTTTTCACATAGTGTATCAGTAATACATGTTCTGTGCTTCTAAAATTAAATGCATGGTGTCCAGCTGAGTGAACATTTTTGTAATTCCTTGAAAAATAGGTCAATAAAAAATCAATTCCATTGTTGTTGTTTTTTTTGTTTTGTTTTCATGCCTAAAGAGGAATAAAACACTCTGGAAAAAAATATTGATTAAGGCTCATAATTCATGCATGAAAGGGTTAAAGTGTTTCCTCTTCATAATAATCAGTTTTGTTATGACTGTCTTTTACTATTAAAAAATCAACAGAAATATCTGAAAATAAATAAATAAATAATGCATCCTTTTATTATAAACTTCACCCAACATGAATTACCTGTTTTTTGTTTTTTTTTTAACTTGAAACTTTTTTTTAAATTAGTCCAAAAGACATATATCAGCTGGACCCAAACCTGTCTACAACAGGACCAACATTAGACAAGGACACATTACCTTTGTCTGAACTAAATACTTTATTTAGAAAAGCCCTCCCCCACAATTTCAAAAAATCCTGGAGGATGAAAAATGTATGATGCAAGGTTATTATCGTTAAACGAAACTAACAAAATGATGAAAACTAGAATTGTAAAAACATTTCGTTAACTGAAATAAATAAAAACTATAATTAAAAGAAAACAATAACTAACTGAAACTGTATTGTGTGTTTACAAAACTAAAACGGATAAAAATTATGGATAAAATTCCCTTTGTTTTCGTCTTTTGTCAATGTCGGATTGATACAAAATTGACTTATTTCCCTCTAGCAATTTCAACTGGTGGCACCATATGATATTTAAAGGTCCGTCACTTGTGTTCACTTGTGGTTTCCAGTCGTCTTCTGGTCCCCACTCTACCTGGAAACATGGAGACTGGGAGAAAGCAGCAGAGTCCTGTCTGGGATTTATTTGAATACAACAACAGAGAAGAAGAGAAAAGAGACGACTGAACTACAACTAAACTACAGCGGAACTAAACTAAAACTAAACCAAAACTAAGCATTTAGAAAAAAAATGAAAACTAGTCAAACTAGCAAACTTGCTCTAAAAACTAATTAAAATGAACTGAATTAGAGAAAAAAAAGTCAAAGCTAAATGAAACTAAACTATAATAAAAAAATCCCAACTATTAGAACCTCGGTCTGATGTACATGTAAACCTGTCAGGATGGGACCGTATGGCCTCCATCTTGGACCGACCTGTTTAAATAAAGGTGAAATAAACTGTGCGTCTGTGAAGTTCCTCCTCATTTCTAACAGACCTTCCTCTGTTTGTGTCCCTGTAGCGCTCAGTGTGTCTGTGGAGGAGACGAGTGCAGAGTGGTGGTGGAACAGGAGTTGAGGTTCAAACTGATGGAAGTCACACAACTGAGGAAAGACATCGACGACTGAGGAAAAGCATCAAAGACTGTTCTGCCCAGCGCTAAACTAACAGCAGACGGACGAGAACCCCTGCATGTCTTCACCTTCATGAAGGAAGGATGTGGGTTCCTGTTCACACAGAAGGACGGAACCTCTTCCTCTGCAGACATACCTGGATCTGACGGGTCCAGGACATCAGCCTTTTCCAGCGTCAACGGCACAAATAAACGTATCTGCACATGTGACACCGATGACAGGTTCACATCCTGCTCTGAGTCTGCGTCAAATACATTCAGTCTTAAAACCTGAACCGCTTTGTGTTCTGTACGTTCGCAGAGGCCAACGCTGGTTCATGTGATGTGAAAAGAATGGAAGAAAAAACCGCTGGCCTCCCTGGATGATCCAGTTTTTATGTTGAACAGAAGCAGAAGGTTCCAGTTCTCCAAAACAGACACAATCACAGACACTAAGAAAACAGAACCATGAAGGGCATTTTTCAAATGAAATTACAGAAAAACAATAAAAAAAAAAAGATGTGCATGGACTTTGTTCCTGTTTTCAGTTTGAATATTTAACCCTTAAAGACCCAAACGTCCACCTTTAACCCTTAAAGACCCAAACGTCCACCTTTAACCCTTAAAGACCCAAACGTCCACCTTTAAACCCTTAAAGACCCAAACGTCCACCTTTAACCCTTAAAGACCCAAACGTCCACCTTTAACCCTTAAAGACCCAACGTCCACCTTTAACCCTTAAAGACCCAAACGTCCACCTTTAACCCTTAAAGACCCAAACGTCCACCTTTAAACCCTTACAGACCCAAACGTCCACCTTTACCCTTAAAGACCCAGATGTCCACCTTTAACCCTTAATGGTTCTGGCTGGTCTACAGGTCACATGGTTCCACTGGTCTGCACTGTCTCCACTGTCTACAGGTCACATGGGTTCCTCTGGTCTACAGGTCTCCACTGGTCTACAGGTCACTGGTCTACAGGCTACATGGTTCCGCTGGTCTACAGGTCACATGGTTCCTCTGGTCTACAGGTCTCCACTGGTCTACGGTCACATGGTTCCACTGTTCTACAGGTCACATGGGTCCACTGGTCTACAGGTCACATGGTTCCGCTGGTCTACAGATCACATGGTTCCGCTGGTCTACAGGTCACATGTTCCGCTGGTCTACAGGTCACATGGTTCCTCTGGTCTACAGGTCTCCACTGGTCTACAGGTCACATGGTTCCGCTGGTCTACAGGTCTCCACTGGTCTACAGGTTACATGGTTCCGCTGGTCTACAGGTCACATGGTTCCTCTGGTCTACAGGTCTCCACTGGTCTACAGGTCACATGGTTCCACTGGTCTACAGGTCACATGGTTCTACTGGTCCCACAGGGTCACATGGTTCCACTGGTCTACAGGTCACATGGTTCTACTGGTCTACAGGTGACATGGTCCCAGTGGTCTACAGGTCACATGGTTCCGCTGGTCTACAGATCACATGGTTCCGCTGGTCTACAGATCACATGGTTCCGCTGGTCTACAGATCACATGGTTCTGCTGGTCTACAGATCACATGGTTCCGCTGGTCTACAGGTCACATGGTTCCGCTGGTCTACAGATCACATGGTTCCGCTGGTCTACAGGTCACATGGTTCCGCTGGTCTACAGATCACATGGTTCCGCTGGTCTACAGGTCACATGGTTCTACTGGTCTACAGGTCTCCACTGGTCTACAGGTTACATGGTTCCACTGGTCTGCAGGTCACATGGTTCTACTGGTCTTCCTTGGTGGAGGTCTGTGCTCTCCAAGTCCTTCTGTAGTTCGTTTATTCTATCGTGGTCAGTCCCAGCTGGTTCAGTGTATCCATAACAGTAAAAGGACAGCTTCAGCCAACATGGCCACTGTCCTGCTGTAGGGAGGGCCGAACTGGACCCTTTGGTGGGCCAGATTTGGGCCCCAGGCCACATGTTTGACACCTGTGCTGTAGAGGCTGAGCTGTAGGACCTGATCACAGTTCAACAGCAGACTGCAGGGCTGTGCAATTAATCGAAATTCAATTATGATTTCAATTATTACACTCAACGATTACAAAAATTATGTAATAGGGAAAAAACGATTATTAATTTTGAGCTGTTTTAATTCACACGCACACAAACTACCACGAGCTGCTCGGCCCCGCCCCCCTCTAAGCTCCAGCAGGTCCACCCCACCAGGACAGTTGTACCTAGTGGTCTGGAAAAACAGCAGGAGAATCCCAGCAGAAGTGCTTGGTAAACAAAAAAGGCAGGTCAGATTCAGCTGTATGGAATCACTTTGGGTTGATGAAGAAGACAAAGAGTGAAAACTCATCACATGCAAAAAGTGTTTGGTAGTTGTGTCCGCACCGACCGCTAACACAACAAACCTTTGAACCATCTAAAGTTGAACCACCGCCACCTTTAGGATAATCTGATGAAAAACCAAAACACAAAAAAACAACTTCATCTGCAATCCAATCTTCAATCTCTGAATCTCTTTACGCTGCAGCTCCCGTATTACCAAAGCCTAACCTGTGTAGATGAGTTTCAGTGTTCACTACAACAGTGATGCGCGCGCACCTCGGAGGCAAAAACACCAGTTCCAGCTCCAGCCGGCTCACATACACCTCCAGGCTCTGCCCCGGAACTCGTGAACGAGCGAATCTGTTAGCTCTAAAACTGTCCATGAACGGCCTCTGTCCAGAAGCCCCTCCCATCGTCTCTTTTGCGGCCGCATAATTGGACTTAACTGCATCAGGAAGACCGTCCCATAGTAGAACAGCAGACTGTCACAGACGGGGGGGCAGCAGAGGTTGGACTAGACAGTTTTATTGTCCTTCATTTTGACCGACAGGGTCGTAAAAATTCTGTCATAACATATTATCCATCATTTCAAATTTTTATTTTTTAATGATAATGAGACATATTTAGTATTTAATGTTCAGAAACATGTCCGTGGTGCAGCAGCTGGAGTTGCTGCTGGTGATAAACTAACCTGATGTCACTGCTCACATAACTGTCCTCCAGTTGAACTGGTGTGTTCTCTGCACACATTCTAAACTGTCATGTGTTTGTTCACGTCCCATGAACTGAAGGTTAGAGTTCAGGTTCTGTCAGCCACAGATCTGGACACAAACTGACGCGCCATAACACAGTAAGGTAGAACATGCGTACCTAGAACACACCAAACACCATCAGAACTGCAGTATTCCTTTCTTGTCCTTCATCCTTCACCATCAGTCCTTCTTTTTTCTCTGTTCATCAGTTCCCTCACATTTACTGGGCTGTAACAGAACTGAGGACACTGGGCTGTCTGCACAGTCTGTGCTAACAAAGTAGCATCCAATTTAGGCTAAAGTTAGCGAAACAACGATTACCCTCAAAATGACGGACGGCCTTCAGAATTTTCCATCATTTAAGAAAAAAAAAGAATCTGTCAATGACGGAATATTCCTGTTAACTGCTCCTCTGTGTGGTAGATCTCCAGGTCCTTCCAGATCTGAAGTGTTACTGCACACACCTGCATTCTGAAGGTCCTCCTCACACCAGTTTCTCACGTCTTAATACCAACCATAACTTCTGCCGATTTTTCTGGAAGGGATGTTTACCAGCAGGAATTCTGTAGAAGTTTACATCCTTCTGTGAGTTCTTTCTGTTCTGACAACCCTCTGCACAGCAAGACGACGGCATTCTTCACACTGACAGTGGTTTGGTACGAACTCAGAGTGTTTTGTGCCTCCAGGGTGTGAGCAGCACACGGCCTACAGCACCATGAAACTAATCTATACCCTAACCCTAACATGCATATTCTATAGATGGCTGATGTATACAGAAGGCCTGAACTGAAACCTCACAGCACGCCGCTGAATATATATATATATATATATATATATATATATATATATATATATATATATATAATTTACTATGTTTCATACTACATTGAACATACTTGAATTTATAATTTGCACTTTACCTGAGTTTTTTTTTAATTTTTTTTAATTGCTCCTGTTCTATGGCAAGTCTATAGCAGTTTAATTCCAGTGCACTATTCGTTTACAAAAGGAAACAGACTTGAATTTCCATTATACTTATTTGCATTCAAAGATTTTTTTTTGTTTCGTACAAAAGTGAACATACTTTGTTTTAGTGGTTAAAAGCTTTATTTATGTTTAAAGAGTATATTTTACATTGTTTTGCAAGAAAAAAAATAAACAACTTTAAGGTCAACAAATAATAATCGTTTTTAATAATGAGGATTTCAATTATTGCTAAAATAATCGTTATTATTGTTTTTTTCTATAATCAAGCAGCACTAGTAGACTGTATGTACACGATAGAGAGACGGAAACACAGGACAGACTGACACACACCTGGAATGACAGAAAGACTGAAAAGCACAGTGAAAGACCCAATACAAACGACAAAATTTAGTAAACAGGTGTCAAACATGCGGCCCGGGGGCCAAAACCGGCCCGCCAAAGGGTCCAATGTGGCCCATGGGATGAATTTGTGAAATGCAAAATTTACACTGAAGTTATTAACAGTCAATGGTGTTCAAATCATTTTAGGTCAGTTCAACCTAAAGTGGGTCAGACCAGTACAATACTATCAGAATAACCTATAAATAAAGAAAACCACAAATTTCTCTCTTTGTTTTAGTGTAAAAAAAGGTCAAATTACGCAAATATTTACATATTTACAGACTAACCTTTTATAATAAAAATGTGAACAACCTGAAATGTCTGAAGAGAAGTATGTGAAATTTTACCAACATTTTGCCTTTTACTAAATGTTTTGTGTATTTGTAGACCCACTGTGATCTGTAAGCTGTGATGTACATGTGGAAATGATAAACTAAGGCGTAATATTCTTAAAATTGCACTTATTTTTCTTAAGAATTTTCAGGTTGTTCATATTTGTTTGTGTTGTGTTCGAGTACAGTTCGTAATGTAAACATTTTCATTACGGAATTTGACTTTTTCACTCAAAAATATCAGAAAAAACTTTGGAGTTGATATTGTTTATAAGTTCTTATCCTATTATTTATATTATTTTACTGGTCTGGCCCTCTTTAGATCATATTAGTCAGTATGTGGAACTGAACTAACATGAGTTTGACAGCCCTGCTCTGGTAGAACTCTGGTGTCAGACTCATGCTGTGTTTCCACTGCGTGGTATCGACTCGACTCGACTCAGCCTTTTTGTGTTTCCATTACATAAAAGGACCTGGAATCTGGTACCTGGTACTAGTTTTTGGGCCTCACCTCCGCTGAGGTTCCAGGACTGGGGACCAGATACTAAAAGGTGACACTGTGTAAACACTGCAGACCACTGATTGGTCAGAGTTGTCTGTGTGACCCCGCCCTTTTCCAAACACAGATGCAGAAGTTGACAGTAAATCTGTCTGTAGGTGAATCCACATGAGGACAGAAAACTGTACAAGTACACCACGGTGGGTCCAGGGGGTCCGGTCTGTACAAGTACACCACGGTGGGTCCAGGGGGTCCGGTCTGTAAAAGTACACCACGGTGGGTCCAGGGGGTCCGGTCTGTAAAAGTACACCACGGTGGGGTCCAGGGGGTCCGGTCTGTAAAAGTACACCACGGTGGGTCCAGGGGGTCCGGTCTGTACAAGTCCAGGGGGTCCGGTCTGTAAAAGTACACCACGGTGGGTCCAGGGGGTCCGGTCTGTAAAAGTACACCACGGTGGGTCCAGGGGGTCCGGTCTGTACAAGTCCAGGGGGTCCGGTCTGTAAAAGTACACCACGGTGGGTCCAGGGGGTCCGGTCTGTAAAAGTACACCATGGTGGGTCCAGGAGGTCCGGTCTGTGGTGGACAACATAAACATTCAGCATACGTTTGATGAGACAACAGGCAACGAGTGAGTTTATCAGCAACTCTGAGCAGACAACACGGAAGTGATGCGCCGCATCGCTATGACGACCAGGTACTGTAAAGTGGGTAGTATCCAGTAATGGAGACGGTCTGGAAAAGGACCTGGTACCAGAGTGGAGTCAAGCTGAGCCGGTTCCACGTTGTGGAAAGGCGGCATAAAGGAGCAGCACCTGTGGAAGTGTTGGACCATCTGAAGGATTTCCAAGTGTTTACAGCTGCATTC
>NC_043979.1:1848805-1926305 GCF_902148855.1 Sphaeramia orbicularis
GATCCAGGGAAAACCTGTGAGGAGATAAAGCACAGAGACTCCAGGGGATACGGACGTGGATGTGGACGTTGGCATGGACGTTGGCGTGGATGTGTCCGTGGACGTGTATCTCATGGTGTCCTCCGTGCCTTCAGTCGGCTCCGCCCCCCACTGGCCTGGAACAAACATGTCATCATCATGTGCTGCTGTCACTCGTGTGTGTGAGTCCATGTCCAGTCCATTCAATCACTGAATCCAATCAGCTGATCAGGTAAATCCTGCTGACATGGGACGGCTCTGAAAGCACACAGGGTTTGTCTGGACTTTTCTGGTAGACTGGAACAGACAGGAGGTGGATTTACTAGATCCAGCACCGCTTCCACAAACAGATGGACCAGTCTGTGTTTGTCTGCACCACAATGTCCATAAAGACATTCCAACTCATCAACATGTGGACAGCTGTGGACATGTGGACAGGTGGACAGGTGTGGACAGGTGGACAGGTGTGGACATGTGTGGACAAGTGTGGACAGGTGTGGACAGGTGTGGACATGTGGACAAGTGTGGACAGGTGTGGGCATGTGTGGACAAGTGTGGACAGGTGTGGACAGGTGTGGACAGGTGGACAGGTGTGGACAGGTGTGGACATGTGGACAAGTGTGGACAGGTGTGGGCATGTGTGGACAAGTGTGGACAGGTGTGGGCATGTGGACAGGTGTGGAGATGTGGACAGGTGTGCATAGGTGTGGACATGTGGACCGGTGTGGACAGGTCGACAGGTGGACAAGTGTGGACAGGGGGACAGGTGTGGACATGTAGACAGGTGGACAAGTGTGGACAGGTGTGGGCATGTGTGGACAAGTGTGGACAGGTGTGGGCATGTGGACAGGTGTGGAGATGTGGACAGGTGTGCAGAGGTGTGGACATGTGGACAGGTGTGGGCAAGTGTGGACAGGTGTGGGCAAGTGTGTACAGGTGTGGACATGTGGACAGGTGTGGACAGGTCGACAGGTGGACAAGTGTGGACAGGGGGACAGGTGTGAACAGGTGTGGACAGGTGTGGACATGTAGACAGGTGGACAAGTGTGGACAGGTGTGGACGGGTGTGGACAGGTGTGGACAGGTGGACAGTCTAGTTTAGTTCTAGGCAGTCCAGGACAGCCCAGTTTGGGCAGTGGCGCCCCCTACTGTCGACACCACAAAGCCCGCCGTGGAAAAGGACAATTAATGACTGAATGGACCCAGTGGTTGTGGACAGTGGACTGCTGGTGGATGAACAGTTCCCATCCCTGGTCCCATGTCAGCACTGAGGTGTGTTAGTGAGCTGAATAAAGGAGTGAACTGACCCGACAGTAGAAGAAGAGGGAGATGGTCCCCATGATCAGAAGGAAGTGGACCACAACCACCCGGATGATCAGATGGGTCACCAAGTCTGAAACACAACAATGACAATGTCAACGACAACGACAACGACGACAACAACCATCAGGTCTGGGCTCCAAATGGGAAAATGGAAAATTAAGCAGAGAATGGGTTGAAGTCCAGATGAATATTCGTGTCAGATCGACTGTACACACTGTCTGTACATGATCACACATGGACTGGACAGGTTCTACCAGTGGAACATCTACACATCTGTTGGATAAATAAACCAACACTGTGGTCATTAGTTTAACAGATAATCTGATTCAAATCTAGAACACTGAACACATTTAATCTGAGGAGGATCATTTCTAACCCAGGCCCAACAAACCCCGCCCCCTCACACCTACTGGCTCTTATTCTCCACCCTGGTGTTATGATAATGTTCATGAAGTTGAATAAATAAATGCACAGTATGTTTTCAGGACTTTGTTCTGTTTTCAGATTATTTCCTTGATATTATTTCATGGTCACAGACTCGAGGCTCAACATTTGAACCCACAGCACCTTTAATCACTTCCTCCACGGCAAAGTTCATTTGTTTTTTCAGAATAAGTTTATTAGAAATGACACGTTTTTGATGGATGTTTTTTTTTTTGGTGGTGTGTGTGTGTGAAAATAATTCACCCAAACTGTGAAAAAATACATAGGTCTGTCTGAGCTTTATGTCAGAGTGATGGAGAACAGTTACCTCTATATTTGTGCCAAGTTTGAAGTAAAATGAAACAAAACTGATGTTTTTTATGGACATTTTAAATTCCACCCATTATAAGTAAATGGAACAAAAAAAGATTTTAAAAAATCATAAAAAATTTGAACTTTGACCTACTGTTCCCAAAATGTAATCACATCTGTTCTGGGTCAGCAGTAATCTATAAAACTAATTCAGTCTGAATTCAACCAATAGATTTACTGCTAAAGTGTAAACAAACAAACAAACAAACAAACTGAACCAAAAACAACAGCCCTGGCCTCCCCTTTGGGGCCGGGGTCATAACTGTAGACCAGTGTATTCAGCACTGGGACATGTTTATGTCAGGGTAGAGACTGCGATCTGGTAGGATCGGCGATTCTACCAGTAGAGACTCCGATCAGAGTCTCTACTGGTAGAAACTCTGATCCAAACCCTAACCCTAACCCTTCTACTGGCAGGATCGGAGTTTCTACCAGTAGAGACTCTGATCGGAGTTTCTACTGGTAGAATCGCCGATCCTACCAGATCGCAGTCTCTACCCTAACATTTACATCCTGAGGACGTTTGTGCTGAGCTCAGTGGGATTCTGAGTCTGAGTTCAGACTGAAGACGCATTTGAGTCTGAGGGAAAAGTGGCCATATGTGACCTGGATCTGATCTGGGACACACAGTCTGAACAGCACTAGTCTGACCCAGACCACTTTCATATGTGGTCCTAAATCTGACCCAGACCACTGTCATATGTGGTCCTAAATCTGACCCGGACCACTGTCATACGTGGTCCTAAATCTGACCCAGACCACTGTCAAATATGGTCCTAAGTCTGACCCAGACCACTTTCATATGTGGTCCTAAATCTGATCCAGATCTGATATTTTCCAATGTAATTTCACTCTGAACGTCCAGGTCGCATTTATCCGACCTTTACGTCATTGAAATGCGACAAACGTCCCAGTTGTTGGTCGGAGCGGAGGAAAACCATATTTCCTTCTGTAAACACAGTGTGTGTCTGCGTGGTCTGGTATTCCATCAGGACCTCTTTAGTGCATGTGGGTCACTTCAGGACCTCTTTAGTGCATGTGGGTCACTTCAGGACCTCTTTAGTCCATGTGGGTCACATCAGGACCTCTTTAGTGCATGTGGGTCACTTCAGGACCTCTTTAGTGCATGTGGGTCACTTCAGGACCTCTTTAGTCCATGTGGGTCACTTCAGGGTCACATTCAGTTCAGACTCTAAACTGACAGAAGTCGCATTTAATGTGAATCTGAACCAACAAAAAACAAATCAGATTTGACCCAAATGCATTGTGGGTGTTTTGTGTGTGTTACCTCTCACAGTCAGATAGAGGGCGGGGCTCTGAGACGACGAGAAGCTGCGGTTATAAACGTCCACGTGATAAACACATGTGTAGTTCCCTCGGTGGGCGTAGCCCATGGAGGACAACAGGAAGTGGGCGGAGTGATTGACAGCTGTCAGGGTGAGGTTCAGGGGCTTCTCGGTGTCGGAGATCAGCCGGAAGGAGCCTCCTGGGTACTGTGGTCGGACGGAGCAGGTGACGGTGAAGTCGGAGCCCACCAGCACCCGGAACCCCTGCCGGTAGACCTCAAAGACCCCGTCAGACAGGGAGATGTTGGGCTGAGGCAGCAGATCTGTCCACACACAGAGACATGATTGGACCAAGCAGCACACATGAGCACAAACAAGCAGTCAGAGAATCCATCCTCCTCAGAGACACAGATGGATCTGATCCACAGGAGTTTGGGATGGGATGAACACTGACCAATGAAAACAGGAGGAATGGCTCATTTAGAGCACAGCTGACCTTCAAAGGCATTATGGGTAAAAAAGGACACACATGTGGTGCTTTTACAGTCTCACATGTCCACATTTGGTCCTTTTGTCCTAAATGAGACTAATGGGAAATCTGTTTGTGTTTTCAGCCTCATCTGGTCCAAATGAAGACGTTCATTTGGGATCTGGACATTCCAAAGGTCAAAGGTCAATATTTGACACATTTGACCAAAAACAACAATGAACTGAGACAAAATAATCAACTGATGAAATGAACAGATTCGTTAGATGGAACTTTAAACGTCAGAGTCAGAACCATCTGGTCACTGAGAATTCAGTTCAGACACAGTTTGTGTCCATTTGTACCTGAACACACCACGACCACACCAGAGGAGTGTTTATAGTAATCAGCTAGTTCAACACAGTCCCTGGGTCCAGATGTCAGCTTTACACAAGGAACTGAGACCCTCCACACAGGTCTGTCTGTAGAATCATCTGTGCTGTCGACTGAAACAACTGATCCACAGTCCAGATGTTGACACACAGCAGATCCAGACTTCAGGTCCCAGTCTTTAAATGGGTCTACTACTGGTCTCCACTGTCCCTGGTGTTGGATCTCCAAAGTACCAGCACAGCGGCTTGGCTGTCCCACCAACCTGACACCACCTGGATCTGAGCAGAGACACAAAGACAGGAGGACTGGTTCAGCTGTTTAGAACATGTTTGGACTGTCATCCAAGAGACGAAGAGAGACGAAAGGTTTACAAAAGAGCTGAAGCAGTCCAGTAGAACCCAGTAGAACCAATAAGATAAGATCAGATCAGATCAGACTTTATGGATCCCTCCATGGTGAACTTCCACAGCTGACAACAGCAAAGACAACAATAAAGTGCAGGGAAGACGATCTGAAAATATGCACTTATGAAACATGAAATATCTGCTATTTTTATAAGTATTTATATACATTTAGATATAATGTAAATATTATACCCCCCCCCCCCATATATATGATATGGGGGGGGGGGGTGTGTTCCTGTGAACTCTTCTATATTCTGATGGCTGTGGGAAGGACTGACCTGTGCTATCCCTCATTCTCTCATTGGACGTGTAAAAGTCTGTCATATGAAAGCCACGCCCCCTTGGTACCTGAACAGGTGAGTCCTGCAGCTGGTCCAGGTGAGCAGGTCTTCCCAGCTGAGCTGGACCTCCTACAGTCCAGGACCGCAGACTCATTTCCTTCACACTGGAGCTCACTGGTCCAGACTGGAGCCTCCCCCTCTCCATAGAGCCCCCCCTGGAGGAGCCCAGGAGCCCCACAGCCCAGCTCCCTACAGACCACCTGGGCATCGTTCAGGTCCAAATCCTCTTCACACACTGAGGACCAGGACTGGTTGGAGCGGACCTCCAGTCTGCCTGAACACAGACTGGAACCATGGACCAGTCTGACAGAGTCTGTGGACCCACAACAACACACACACATGTTTAAAGACACAAAAGCCCCTGGACAGACGGCAGTGTGAGGGTGGACTCTGTCAAAGCCTCCTGTCAGTCATTAGTGACACAGGAACTAAACAGGACTCATGGACCAGTTCAAGCAGAACCACAACGTCCTCAAAGAAAACAGCAGAACACAGAACACACCAATAAAAGGCCCTTTAGTGTTGAATGTGGAGCTGAAGGACACAGTGAGTGTGTGCTGTTGTTGACCTGGATTCCAACAGAGGGCGCTGTCTACATTCAGACTGGACTCAAACAGGCCTCAGGTCCACTCTGTGGATCCTCAGTCACAGGTTAGAGTTAGTTTAACGTCAGCGCTGGTGGACACACAGTCATTCTGAAGTCAGACTGAACATTCAATATGTGTGAGTGGGGTCTGTTCAAAGGCACACACACAATCCCAGTGGTCAGTGAATGCACCATAATGCAGTGGGTTTGATCAGTGACCTGTGCACTGGTTCATCTCAGACCACTGGAAACATGTGGCTCATGTCAAACGTCTGCGTTTAAAGGTTTTGGAGACTTTTGTGATGAATTTTTCATCAAACCTCAGTCCTATCCTCAGTATCATGAAGCTGTCAGTCTTTCTGTCATTACTCAGCTGAATCTCTTACATTATGGTGAACAGTTAGTGCCATCCACCGTAAACAAACCCTGTGTGTTTACATTCAGAGCCAGGAGTTACCTCAGGCTGCCGCTGCCACTGCAGGCGACTGCGCAAACCTCCGTTTCCCACAAAGCATGTCGTGACAAAAAAATTCCAAAGATGCCCGAGTTCCCTCCTGGTTCTGAATGTAAACACACAGGGTTTGTTTACAGTGGATGGCACTAACTGTTCACCATAATGCAAGAGATTCAGGTGAGTAATGACAGAAAGACTGACAGATTCATGACACTGAGGATATGACTGAGGTTTGACAGATCTGATGAAAAACTCATCACGAAAGTCTTCCGCACCTTTATGGACATGGTTTAGTGTCAGTGATGTTTCCATGGTGTCCTCAGAGTCCAGCAGACCCACATAGAGCTGGAAAAAGAGCACATGGACCAACACAAAGTCCAGTTCAAACTAATGGACTCAGTCCTTCTGAGCTGTTCAACAGCCTGTTGGAAAGCAGAGTCATGTGACCACGTTCATGGACTGGAACTGAATTCAGCTGCATGTGTTTGATGTTTCAGTCCAACTGTCCAATGTGTGGACCTGGTCTGACTGGGTCTGGTTTGACCCAGCTCAGATAAAACACACCTGAATGGACTCATGGAAGAACTGGGACAGAACCAGGACCATCATCAGTAGACTTACCTGAACAGGTGAGGGACAGGGGGGGGTCAGAGGGGTAAGGAGCTGTTCTCACACAGTCCGTTGGTGCAGATGTAGAGAGAAGACAGGTGGAGCTGATGATCCACAGAGGAACAGATGAACCAGATCTTCTCCCAGAAACAGCAGATCCACAGTCCAGTTGACGACATATGACATCTGCTGCCTTCAGGGTCCAGGATTGATAACCATGTCTCACACCTCTCCATTCTCCATGATGTTTGATGTGTACGTCACCGTTACAGCGACTGGCTCCTCCCACCAGTCTGACATCATCAGGATCTGATCAAATACAAGTGACAGATAAATGAGCTCAAAGTGAGTGAATTGATGTCAGCTGGTGTCAGTCAAAGCTCCGCCCACCTGTGCAGGTAAGGTCTACAGCTGTTCCAGATGAGCAGGTCTGTGCCCCTGAGCTTCCACAGTCCAGCAGAGCAGACTCATGGCCTTCACAGGTGAACGTCTGCACCACAGGAGCCTCCGCTGCTCCAGAGAGCGCCCCCTGGAGAAGCCCAGGAGCCCCACAGCCCAGCTCCCTACAGACCACCTGGGCACCAGGAAGGTCCAAGTGTCCTTCACATACTGAGGACCAGGACCTGGACTGGTTAGACCGGACCTCCAGTCTGCCTGAACACACACTGGACCCATGGACCAGTCTGACCGAGTCTGTGGACACAGATGGAAGAAGACTGGAATAAGACTAGTGTCTGAAGTGGACTCTAATGCTGCGTTTCCACTACGTGGAACCAGCTCAGCTCGGCTCGGTATTCCTGCAGACCGTTTCCATTACAAGATACTACCAACTTTACAATACCTGGTCGTCATAGCAATGCAGCGCGTTATTTCTGTGTCGTCTGTTCAGAGAGTTGCTGAAAACTCACTTGTTGCGTGTTGTCTCGTCTGAATTTTTACGTCGGCCACCAAAGACTGAACCTCCTGGACCGACCATGGTGTAGTTTTGGGCTGTTATCATGTGGATTAATGTACCGCTGTATTTACTGTCCACTTCTGCATCTGTTTTTTGTAAAACGGCGGGTCACAGAGAAAACTGTCTGACCAGTCAGTGGTCTGCAGTGTGTACACGTCATGTTTAGTATCTGGTCCCCAGTCCTGGAACCTCGGTGGAGGTGATACCAAAAACAGTAGTACCGGGTACCAGATTCCAGGTCCTTTTTCATAATGGAAACGCAAAAAGGCCGAGTCGAGTCGAGTCGAGCCAATACCATGCAGTGGAAACAGGGCATAAGGGACTCTAGTGGACTGGAGTAGGCCGGGGTCTGGGGCTTGGACTATATAGTGGATTTTACTGGACTGTAGTGGACTGTAGTGGACTCACATTCATATGTGTTTGTGTTTGTTTCTTCTGTGTGACATGATGTTCATCAGCTGTTTGTTTGTGGACGTGGATATTATTGATTGATTGATTGATTGTATTGATCAGTTTGTGTGAGTTCACATTAAATCTGAGTTGAAGTCTTGGACCGACCCGGATCTGAGAGTCTGGAGCCCACAGTGACAGTGGAAGGGTTAGGGTTCAGTGTTCATGCTCTTACCTGAACAATTCAGCTCCAGGAATGAAGAATCAAGGAAAAAAAAATCAGATCTAAAACAGGCACTCAGTGCAGGTTCATCACAGTCTGAATTGATCCTCCAACTATCTATATATGAATCAGTCCGTCTGTGTCTCACTGAAACTGCAGATCCACAGTCTAGTTCTCCACAAACTCTGTTTCCTAACTTCCTGTACCAGTATAACCCATCCACTGGTTTCCAGTTTCCGTTCTGTCGTTTCATCTCCAGGTCACCATGACAACGACTGGCTCCTCCCACCAACCTGAAGTGGAGCGACTCTGTAGAAATAAGACAGACCAGTCAGAGTCCAGTCCAGAACCACACCAGCCCATCTGGGGTACGTTTCTGGGTTCAGTAGTGAACACAGCCGTTATAGTGAATAGTGAGCGAACGATGGGTCAGCGAACGCAGAGGCTTAACGAACCCAAAATCCGTTTCTGTGCTCGTTTCGTTCGCTAAGCCATCGTTCACTCACTATTTGCGTTGAACCCAGAATGAACGCCTCTGCTCCTGCTGTTTCCAGTCATCTGATCTGACAGCACTATGGGGAGAATGAAGAAGTATTAGAGGATGTCTGTGACCTCCTCCCTTACCCTCACCTGTCTGTATGGACCTCCTCACCCTCATCTGACTATAGATGGACTCCCTCAGCTGTCTGCAACCCCCCCCCCCCCACACACACACACACACACACACACACACACACACACACGCACACTCTGAACTGAACTGAATTATTTACACATACATATGGTGCGTCCGGCTGGACGTCTAAGGATGAGCCCAGTTCTTCTGCACTGGTGACTTTATTAACAGAACTCTAAATGGTCACTGTTGGTCATAACCAGGGCAACAGCAGGACAAACAGATTGTATAGAAAAACAGAACTCTGTTCCATTTCTCTGATCCACACGCTCATATCTCATTAGGTGCACGCAGAGACACACACACACACCCGCTGGTGTGTGTGTCACCAGTTCACTGGCTCTGGTCCCATACGGTTCTCATTCATTCATTCATTCATTCATCTCTCAAAGCCACACACACTTTGTCCTTAACTAATCTATATTTACCTCCGCCAAGAAGGTTATGTTTTTCCTGGCATTGGTCTGTCTGTCTGTCTGTGTGCAAGATAACCCGGATGCATTTGGATGAAAATTTCAGGAAATGTTGATACTGGCACAAGGAACAAATGATAAAATTTTGGTGGTGATGGGGGGGGGGGCTGATCTGCCTTGGCGGAGGTCTGGGCTGTCCGAGTGCTTTTCTATTCATCCATAAATCCATAGAAAATAAAATGCAGTGAGCGGATCAGTCTTCACTCGGTAAATTCGTTTTTATCAGTGCAAAATGTTCATGGGTAAAATCTGGTATCATTAAAGATATTGTCAGACTTGTGTTAAAATCTTCTTCTACAAATGTAAATAATATTTCAAAGGAAATACATGACAGAAACTAAGTGAAATGAATCTACAAGAATACATCCTCCTTGTAACGCGGACCTCTGAGGTCCGCGTTAAAATCAGCCCTTTGATGAGGAACTGGGCGAGCGCACACTTTTAACCAACTAACCCAGAAACGCGATAGTGCATTTTGCGTTGCGTTGGGGTTAACGAACTAAAGAATGAATGCATTTTGTGTTGCGCTAGTTGTTAACAAAGAGCGAACCCAGAAACGGGATAGCGCAAAATGCATTAAATAGACGCATTTTGCGTTGCGCTGGGCTTAACGATTTAACGAACTAGTGCAGAAACGAGCCCCTGGACCACATGGACTGGATTATTGAGCACATGTGGTTTCCATGTGTGAACAGTGTTTTCAGTCCCACTGACAGATTTTGTGTCCAAACGGACTCAGTTCATCCCTCATTCATTCAGTCAGTGAATTGAATGGCTCAGTCTGCTCCTGTTTGTCAGTGTTTCCTTCACTTGTGGATCTTTAAAGCCACACTTGTCCAAATGTCAGGAACAGGAGCTGAGCGTGCTCAGTGGAGCTTCTGTAAACCCATCCTTCCTGAATCCTCTGCATTGGCTCCAGTTTGTTCAGATGAAAACCACCTGAACCAGGATGTTCAGCTTCAGCCCAGTTCACATCCCTCCTTTGTGCATTTCTTACCTGTTGAAGTGCTGTTGTTTTCAGACAGGAGCCCTGCAGGAAAAACACAAAGGACAGCCATGA
Organism: Sphaeramia orbicularis; assembly: GCF_902148855.1. Classification (NCBI taxonomy): domain Eukaryota; kingdom Metazoa; phylum Chordata; class Actinopteri; order Kurtiformes; family Apogonidae; genus Sphaeramia; species Sphaeramia orbicularis. The sequence goes on from NC_043979.1 coordinate 1,859,258, forward strand.
AAACAGGACAAGACTGGGATTAGAACTCAAACATGTCCACATGAGGAACCAAACAGGAAACTGAGGCTGATCAGGTTGGATCCAAATCTGTCTGAACTGTGTTTGTGCTTTGACTTTGACAAACGGCGTCTAAATACCAAAGCAGCACATGGGCGGAGTCAAAGGAAGGCTCACATCTTAGCCAAAAAATGAAAGGACAATCATCTACACCAAACTTAAATTTGTGGGTCAGGAATTACTTACATTTTCAGGAAAATGTATTTTGAAATGAGGAAAAAAAACATGTGAGTATTTTAGTGAGTGTGAATGTTTGTCCAGTGCCCCAGTTTAGTGTCATCATTCTGGGTTCAGTTATAAACTCTATAAATAAACTACATTTATTCCAAATACACTGATATTTGACTATTATATTATTTATTTCATATTATAAACACAGTGTTTAAACTTTGTCAATGCATATATCTGTGCAAAATACATGTGAATATAATGTTAACATTATGTGTATGTTGTAAAGAATGTAAATAAATGTATATGATATTGATAATTGAAATAAAACTGTTTAATTTGATATTTCCTTTCGTTTTTCCATCTGTGATGCTGACATTTGTCTAAACTCTTTCTATTTAGGTTTGATCTAATATTTTTTTCCTCTATAACCAATTATTGGGTTGAAAAATAGAGGGTTTAAGGTTTAAACTGAAAACATTTGAGGAGGAAAATGTCAGAGGAACTACACTGTGGAGAACACACACACACACACACACACACACACACAGACACATGCCCACACATGCACACGCACATACACATGCACACACACACACATACTCATGCACACACATACATACACATGCACACACACACACACATGCACAAACACACACATACACATGCACACACACACAATCACACACACATGCACATACACACACACACACATACACGCACACATGTACATACACACACATACACACACATGCACACGCACGCACACACACAGACACACACACACACATGCACACACACGTACACACATACACACGCACACACGCACACACACATACACATGCACACACATGCACACACACACACACACACATACATGCACACACACACGCACATACACACACACATACACACACACACGCACAAACACACACATGCACATGCACACACACACAGACATATACACATGCACACACACACATACACACAGGCACGCACAAAAACACATATGCACATGTACACACACACACAGACACATACACATACACACACACATACACACACACGTACACACACACATACACATGCACCCGCACACAGACACACACACATACACACACATACATATGCACACACACATACATACACATGCACACACACACACACATACACACGTACAAACACACACGCACAGACACACATACACATTCTATTAATGGCACATCTCTAATGTACAATATCCAAATGTGTGCGCTTGTGTCCTCTTGCACTCACTCACACACATACACTCAGACTCCGACACACCAACATATCCTGCATTCTCCTCTACTCACAGACTTTTTTTTCTCTTTTTTTTTAAGCACACACTCCCCTGTCCTCCGCTCACTCACTTTCCACACAATCACACACGAACATCTGATACAATCCAATGGATACAACAGCCGTGTTACATGCAGGATTATTTTAGCATGAAGCAGGCGCAAGCTAATATGACAGCATATAATTCTAAGACAGATATAACATTATTCTAGAACACAGGTGTCAAACATGCGGCCCGGGGGCCAAATCCGGCCTGGCAAAGGGTCCAGTTCGGCCCTTGGAATGAATTTGTGAAATGCAAAAATAACACTAAAATATTAATTATCCTTTTAGTTCAGGTTCCACATTCAGACCAATTCAATCTCAAGTGGGCAGGATTCAGTCAAATACCATCATAATAACATATAAATAAGGACAACTTCAAATATATTATTTGATATATATTGATATTGATATATATCTCTTTGTAAATGCAAATATTTTCATGTATTTACACTAAAACAAAGTATAATTCTGCAAAAAATGTGAATAACCTGAAAAGTCAGTACAATTTTAACAATATTCTGCCTGTTACTAAATGTTTTGTGTGTTTGTAGATCCACTGTGATCTGTAAGTTATAATGTACATGTGGAAATGATAAACTGAGGCAGAATATTGTTAAAATTACACTGATTTTTTCAGTTTGTTCATGTTATTCATATCTTTTGAAAGGATAGCTTGTAGATGTAAATCTTTTCATAATGTAAATTAACTTTATTCACTCTAAAACACAGGTGTCAATCTCGCGGCCCACCAAAGGGTCCAGTCCGGCCCCTGGGATGAATTTGTGAAATGCAAAAATTATAATGAAGATATAAACAATCAAAGATGTAAATATCATTTTAGGTCAATTCAATCTGAAGTGGGTCAGACTAGTAAAATACAATCATAACCTATAAATAATGAAAAACACAAATTTTTGTCTCTTTTTAGTGTAAAAAAAGTAAAATTACACAAAAATGTTTATATTTACAGACTAGCCTTTTGCAAAAAATGTAAATAACCTGAACAAACATGAACAGTATGAAATTTCTCAAGAGATGTATGTAGAATTTACCAATATTCTGCCTGTTATTAAATGTTTTGTGTATTTGTAGATCCACTGTGATCTGTAAGTTGTGATTCACATGTATAAATGATAAACTAAGGTGTAATATTGTTAAAATTGCATTTATTTTTCTTTAGAAATTTCAGGTTGTTCATATTTGTTCATGTTATGTTCAAGTACAGTTCATAGATGTAAACATTTTCATTACAGAATTTCACTTTTTTCACGCAAAAACATAGAGAAAACTTTGGAGTTGACATTATTTATGAGTTCTTATCCTATAATTTATATTATTTTACTGGTCCGGCCCACTTTAGATCATATCAGGCTGTATGTGGAACTGAACTAAAATGAGTTTGACACCCCTGTTCTAGAATATCCTCATAAGGTGCCCACACAGAGGACTGCATGAATCTTCAGAGTCGTAAATTAACTCACAAAAGCTGACTACTTTTTTGTAAAATGGACAATGCACAATTAATTTACACAACTCCATGCAAACTAGATGACAGATGAACTTTGAATATTTCAGACTCTGGTCCCTTTTTCTACCAGTTCCTATACCTTCTGTGCAGTCCTGAAGCCGCTCAGCTGTGTGTGTGTGTGTGTGTGTGTGTGTGTCCACCCTCTTTCATACCTTGGATCCACAAGGACATACAGATGATGATCAGTCTGTGGTCCATGTCCAGTCCAATGCTCTTCTCTTCTCTTCTCTTCTCTTCTCTTCTCTTCTCTTCTCTTCTCTTCTCTTCTCTTCTCTTCTCTTCTCTTCTCTTCTCTTCTCTTCTCTGTCTTTGATCAGGACACCAGTCAGCTCCTCCTCATTCTTATCTCCTCATCTCCTCTGCTGTGGTTTTGGCGTCTATGTCACACGCCTTCACACATTTGAGCAGTAATATTCCACTGTGAGTCCCAGCCGCTGTTCTCTGGGGTTGAAAGTAGAGCAGGGCTCTCAAAGTCATTTTATTTCAGGTTCCACATTCAGCCCGATTTGATCTCCAGTGGGTCAGATCAGTACAATAATAACAGAATAACCTAGAGATATAATGTACAATCAAATACATTTAAAAAATAAGTTTTATACTAAATTTAATTAATTATTATAAATATACAGTAAAACAAACAACTTAAAAAAAAATTCAATCACATACAGAAAATTAAAATAAAATGAAATAAAAAAAGACATGCTATATAAAAAGTACTGAAGCATTGAACAGTTGATTTCAAAAGTTTCAAAATGGTCAAATTAAGTTCACTCTTAAAGGTTCTAAGTTCCATTTGAGGTGTTTTCTTCAATTTCATCTGAAAGTAATTGTGTGTGTGTGTGTGTGTGTGTGTGTGTGTGGGGGGGGGGGGGGGCGCTACCAGGAACACACAAACTCATTCTTGATTCAAAATGACTCAAATTTACAGACATTGTGGACGATCAAACAGCTCAAATAATGTACAAAGATTAAAAATAATCTATTACCAACAAATATATGGAAATTATTCAGTATTCATGAAGGGGGGGGGGTTATAATTTAAGGGGGAAAATTAACTTTAAAATTCACTTAATACATACGACTAGGAAGTGTTTTTGTGTTTCAGTCAGCAGGGTGAGACTGTGGAACAGATTCAACATGGAGTTAAAACAACGTCCAAGCACGAAAGAATTTAAAAGGACGAACAAAGACACAATGTTTCAGAGGAACAAGGATGAGGGAGGGGTTGGAGACCACTGGGGGTTAGAAGGATGGACAAGTATGTGTACAGAGACGTACAGGTGTGTATGTGTGTAAATATATGTATTATGTATGTGTGTCTGTGTATATATATATATATATATATATATATATATATATATATATATATATATATATTCATTCTGTCAGTGTAGTAATATGTGCCGGTGTTGAGGCTGAGGCTTTTTTTTTTTGTTTCTTATCAATAACAGAGGGTTTGGTTTTCTTATCACTTTTCTGATTCATATCAAAGGATGGAAGGAACTGAACCACACTAGGTTCCTGTGGTCCCTGGTTGCTATGGTGACCACAGTAACTGATATAGACATGTCAATAGATGATTGGCTGATGCTATCGTCGGGCCTTGTGATGCGTGTGTGGACAGAAAAACAGGAAGTGTGTGATGATCCCAATCAGCTCAGCTCAGTGAATACATGTTTCCGTGTCTAGATTCAGTTCAGATACTGAGTTTATCATGATCTTAAAGCTTCAGCTGAAGTAAACAGTGTGCAAATGGACTTTAACAATACTGGATGAATCAGAAAACTGTCCCTATGCTCGTCCTACAGACGGTCCAACACTGGCTGAACACTAAACATCTGGAGGAAAATGAGCATTTGCAGTAAAGTTGAGCTGACAGCTGTTTCCTGTGTGAATGTGTCCTCAGTGCATGTCCACATGTCTCTGTTGGACAACTCACTGCTGATGGAGCTAACACTGTCCTCTTCAGTTTAAGGTTCACCTTCAGTGTTTATGAGTTCAGTGTGTCCCAGTGTCTTTCAGCTGTACACTTACTCATCTAACATTTACAGTGTTTCACAACATATAAAAATATGTTGGGCCCAATTCAAACCTCTGAAACCTCAGGAGAAAAAAGTACAAAATTCAAATCTATCCTCCAAACCTTCAGTTCCACTGATCCAGACCCTCCCTCCATCCATGGAAAAGATGAACATCCTGGTCTGTCCTGAGGACGGTGTCCCAGGGGAAGGCAGCAGTTCTGTCCACAGAAGAAAATCCACCAAAAACCAGCCTGAACACAAATGGACAGACATTTAAGACGGGCTGTGTTTTCAGGATCAAAACACCTGCACCCATTTAAGAGTGTTTAATTTCAGTCCAACTGCTTGAATCCATGTCAGTCATATGTCAACACATCCACAGCAGTAGAACACACAGCGCCATGTTAGCTTGGAAAGCCTCCATGTTAGCTTAGCTTAGCTTAGCTCCAGCACAACTCAACTGAAATGTTTTTACAGTTTAATATCAGAACAACTTTCATATCCTGACTGGGTTTAGACATATAGACTTCCATATGACATCTAACATTCTACATTCAGCTAATAAATGTATTAACCAAGATAAACAATCAAACTAAACTAAACTAAGCTAAACTAAGCTAAGCTAAACTAAAGGATGCTGCTAATTTACCAGGATATTCACTGTGGTCAGTCCAGCCCCTGGTGTTTTTCATGTGCACTATTTATCTGACAGTTAAGGTAAAATAAGTTGGCTAAAATGGTTTTTAGGCTATTTTTAACATGAAATAAAATCACTTTCCTCCACAAGTATTTCACAAATCTGGTATTTTTGGTATTAGTACTTCATATATTATTAGCACAAACAGTATGAACTACTTCTACTGAGTACTTTTGGAGTAATCATACTCCCAAATCACTTCCAGGCTACAAATGTGTTTTCGTCTGAAATAGTGATAAAGACCAAATTCAGTGATGAGTAAAATTGATTTTTCCAATAAAAACCTTATGAACTTGGTATTTTTGGTATTAGGACTTCATATATTATTTGCACAAATGCTATGAACTACTCTTACTGTGTACTTTTGGTGTAATCATACTCCAAAATCCCTTCTGGGCTACTTCTGGAGTAAACGAATTTTATTTTAGTAATTTTATTCATCGTTGAATTTAGTCTTTAACACTATTTCAGACGAAAACACTTGTAGCCTGAGCTTTGTGGAGTTCAAATGTATGTGATCTGTTCATGTGTTTATCGTATAAACTAAACACACCCTGTTACCATAGCAACACCCACCTCAACTCAAGGCAGATGGTGAAACACCTGAGGGAGAAAAATCTGAACAGCTGTGATCTCCAGGATCCTGTTGGCTGCACCTCCAGCATTTCAACACAAGGTGGCAGCACTAGAGGGGAAAGCATTCCTCCAGTTATTCGAGTACTTCGATTACAAAAAATGATCGAGGAATTTTCTCTGCCTCGAGGAATCGCTTATTTAATCGTAAAGCTCAAAGCACGGACTACGTAATGGGTCACAACAAAGAACCAGAACCAGGACTGGAACATAGAACAGAACCAGGACTGGAACATAGAACAGAACCAGGACTGGAACACAGAACAGAACCGGGACTGGAACACAGAACAGAACCAGGACTGGAACATAGACCAGAACCGGGACTGGAACATAGAACAGAACCAGGACTGGAACATAGACCAGAACCAGGACTGGAACACAGAACAGAACCGGGACTGGAACACAGAACAGAACCGGGACTGGAACACAGAACAGAACCAGGACTGGAACATAGACCAGAACCAGAACTGGAACACAGAACAGAACCAGAACTGGAACACAGAACAGAACCAGGACTGGAACATAGACCAGAACCGGGACTGGAACATAGAACAGAACCAGAACTGGAAGACAGAACAGAACCAGGACTGGAACATAGAACAGAACCAGGACTGGAACATAGACCAGAACCAGGACTGGAACACAGAACAGAACCGGGACTGGAACACAGAACAGAACCAGGACTGGAACATAGAACAGAACCAGAACTGGAACACAGAACAGAACCAGGACTGGAACACAGAACAGAACCAGGACTGGAACATAGACCAGAACCGGGACTGGAACAGAACCGGGACTGGAACATAGACCAGAACCGGGACTGGAACACAGAACAGAACCGGGACTGGAACATAGACCAGAACCGGGACTGGAACACAGAACAGAACCAGGACTGGAACACAGAACAGAACCAGGACTGGAACATAGACCAGAACCAGGTCTGGAACACAGAACAGAACCAGGACTGGAACATAGAACAGAACCGGGACTGGAACACAGAACAGAACCGGGACTGGAACATAGACCAGAACCGGGACTGGAACACAGAACAGAACCACGACTGGAACACAGAACAGAACCGGGACTGGAACATAGACCAGAACCGGGACTGGAACACAGAACAGAACCGGGACTGGAACATAGACCAGAACCAGAACTGGAACACAGAACAGAACCGGGACTGGAACATAGACCAGAACCAGGACTGGAACACAGAACAGAACCAGGACTGGAACATAGACCAGAACCAGGACTGGAACACAGAACAGAACCAGGACTGGAACATAGACCAGAACCAGGACTGGAACATAGAACAGAACCAGGACTGGAACACAGAACAGAACCAGGAATGGAACATAGACCAGAACCAGGACTGGAACACAGAACAGAACCAGGACTGGAACATAGACCAGAACCAGGACTGGAACACAGAACAGAACCAGGACAGGAACACAGAACAGAACCAGGACTGGAACACAGAACAGAACCAGGACTGGAACATAGACCAGAACCATGACTGGAACACAGAACAGAACCAGGACTGGAACACAAAACAGAACCGGGACTGGAACATAGAACAGAACCAGGACTGGAACACAGAATAGAACCGGGACTGGAACATAGAACAGAACCGGGACTGGAACATAGACCAGAACCAGGACTGGAACACAGAACAGAACCGGGACTGGAACACAGAACACAACCAGGACTGGAACATAGAACAGAACCGGGACTGGAACACAGAACAGAACTGGGACTGGAACATAGACCAGAACCATGACTGGAACACAGAACAGAACCAGGACTGGAACACAGAACAGAACCGGGACTGGAACATAGAACAGAACCAGGACTGGAACATAGACCAGAACCGGGACTGGAACATAGAACAGAACCAGGACTGGAACATAGACCAGAACCAGGACTGGAACACAGAACAGAACCGGGACTGGAACACAGAACAGAACCGGGACTGGAACACAGAACAGAACCAGGACTGGAACATAGACCAGAACCAGAACTGGAACACAGAACAGAACCAGGACTGGAACATAGACCAGAACCAGGACTGGAACATAGAACAGAACCAGAACTGGAAGACAGAACAGAACCAGGACTGGAACATAGAACAGAACCAGGACTGGAACATAGACCAGAACCAGGACTGGAACACAGAACAGAACCAGGACTGGAACATAGACCAGAACCAGGACTGGAACACAGAACAGAACCAGGACTGGAACATAGAACAGAACCATGACTGGAACACAGAACAGAACCAGGACTGGAACATAGAACAGAACCAGAACTGGAACACAGAACAGAACCAGGACTGGAACACAGAACAGAACCAGGACTGGAACATAGACCAGAACCAGGACTGGAACAGAACCGGGACTGGAACATAGACCAGAACCGGGACTGGAACACAGAACAGAACCGGGACTGGAACATAGACCAGAACCGGGACTGGAACACAGAACAGAACCAGGACTGGAACACAGAACAGAACCAGGACTGGAACATAGACCAGAACCAGGTCTGGAACACAGAACAGAACCAGGACTGGAACATAGAACAGAACCGGGACTGGAACACAGAACAGAACCGGGACTGGAACATAGACCAGAACCGGGACTGGAACACAGAACAGAACCACGACTGGAACACAGAACAGAACCAGGACTGGAACACAGAACAGAACCGGGACTGGAACATAGACCAGAACCAGGACTGGAACACAGAACAGAACCAGGACTGGAACATAGACCAGAACCAGGACTGGAACACAGAACAGAACCAGGACTGGAACATAGACCAGAACCAGGACTGGAACATAGAACAGAACCAGGACTGGAACACAGAACAGAACCAGGAATGGAACATAGACCAGAACCAGGACTGGAACACAGAACAGAACCAGGACTGGAACACAGAACAGAACCAGGACTGGAATATAGACCAGAACCAGGACTGGAACACAGAACAGAACCAGGACTGGAACATAGAACAGAACCAGGACTGGAACACAGAACAGAACCAGGACTGGAACATAGACCAGAACCGGGACTGGAACACAGAACAGAACCAGGACTGGAACACAGAACAGAACCAGGACTGGAACACAGAACAGAACCAGGACAGGAACATAGACCAGAACCAGGACTGGAACACAGAACAGAACCAGGACTGGAACATAGACCAGAACCAGGACTGGAACATAGACCAGAACCAGGACTGGAACACAGAACAGAACCAGGACTGGAACATAGACCAGAACCAGGACTGGAACACAGAACAGAACCAGGACTGGAACACAGAACAGAACCTGACAGCCTAACACATTCCACTGGTTCTGATCCACATAGAACAGACGCTGACGTACAGAGACACTGGTTTGGTTTTTAATTACAGGGAGGTGAAGTATAATAAGTCCAACAGATAATGTAAACACACACAGAGAGACAAACAACGAAGGGTTAAAGAAAAAAAGAGAAAGAAACCAAACACAAATAAAGCATGAAACCTGTTTTAGTCCAGATCTGTCAAACTCATGTCAGTTCAGGTTCCACATTCAGCCCAATACGATCTGAAGTGGACCAGAACCAGTCCAATAATAAGAGTGGAAAAGTAGAATTTCATTATAAATAATGTTTCCATCTACAAAGTTTCATTAAAACTGTGAATAACATGAACAACCTTAATGTCTTAAAAATCAGTGCAATTGAACCAATATTCTGCCTCAGTTTATCATTTCCACATGTACATTCTAACGTACAGATACAGTGGATCTACAAATGCATAAAACATTTAATAACAAACTGAATATTAGTACAAATACACTGACTTTTCTTCAGTTTGTTCATATTGGATTAGATTATTCACACTTTTTGTGAAGGGATAGATTCTAAATGTAAACATTTTCATGTAATTTAACTTTTTTACACTAAAGCAAAGAGAGAATTGTAGAATTGTCATTATTATTGTCATTACTGTTATTCTGATAGTATTTTACTGGTTCTGATCCACATCATATGTGTCTGTATGTGGAGCCTGAACTAAAATCATTTTTACATCCTTGATTGTTCACATCTTCAGTGTAATTGGTGCATTCCATGAAGTCCTCCCATGGGCTGTATGTGTGACAGGCCTGTTTTACACTGACACTGCAAAAATCTACATCTGACCAAGTGTATTTTTCTCATTTCTAGTCCAAATATCTCATCACACTTAAAATAAGACAGAATCACCTAAAGAGGAACTTTTCAGTGAGGTAGAAGAACCAAGATAATTTTCACTTGTTCCATTGGCAGATTTTTTTTTTGCTTGAATTAAACAACAAAATCTGCCAAAAAAAAAAAAAAAAAAAAAAAGAAGACAGCATTCACTGCAAAAATTTACCTTACCAAGATAATTTTCACTCATTCCATTGGCAGATCTTTGCTTGAATTAAGCAAAAAATAAATAAATAAATAAATAAAATAAATCTTGAAATAAGTAAAAAAAAAAAAAAATCATGAATTTAGCAAAAAAAAAAAAAATTCTTGAATTATGCCAAAAAAAATCTTGAATTAAGCTAAAAAAAAATTTTAAAATGTTGAATTAAGCAAAAAAAAAAATAAAAAATGAATGAAGCAAAAAATATTAAGCACAAAAAAACTTGAATAAAGCAAAAAAAATCTTGAATTTAGCAAAAAAAAATCTTGAATTAAGTGAAAAAAAATCTTGAAATAAGCAAAAAAAAATCTTGAATTAAGAAAAAATAAAAATCTTTAATTGAGCAAAAAAAAAAAATCTTGAATTAAGTGAAAAAAAATCTTGAAATACGCAAAAAAAAAAATCTTGAATTATGCCAAAAAAATCTTGAATTAAGCTAAAGAAAAATCTTGAATTAAGGAAAAAATATTGAATGAAGCAAAAAAAAATATTGAATTCAGCACAAAAAAGTTGAATGAAGCAAAAAAAAAAAATCTTGAATAAAGCAAAAAATCTTTAATTTAGCAAAAAAAAAAAAAAAAAATCTGGAATTATGCCAAAAAAAATCTTGAATTAAGCAAAAAGAAAAATCTTGAATTAAGCGGAAAAAAAAACCTTGAATTAAGTGAAAAAAATCTTGAAATAAGCAAAAACAATCTTGAATTTAGCAAAAAGATCTTGAATTATGCAAAAAAATTATCTTGAATTAAGCAAAAATCAATCATTCAATCAATCAATCAATCTTGAATTAAGCAGCAAAAAATCTGACAATGGAACAAGTGAAAATTATCTTGTTCAGATCTGTTGAAATCAGATTTTCCAGATCTACTGTCTGTAAATCAGTTCTTCTATCTCACAGAAAAGTTCCTCTTTAGGTGATTCTGTCTGATTTTAAATGTGATGAGATGTTTATTGTTATATTTAGATTTTTCCAGTGTAGTCCATAAACGCTGGTTTTCTGCTCTAAACACCTCTTACAAAGGTTTTTGCTGCTGAACTCTATCATCTGTCTGATGTCTTTGACCCTTTAACACCAAACGTATCATGTTTGATCCATGAGTTTCAAAGCCCTCTACATGATCAGTCATATTTTTTTTGTTTAAAAACCTGGTGTATATAATTAGATACATGCAATGCACAGATAATCCACCAGGGGGAGGAGTTCATTCGCCAGAGGCCTTTCAGTGACACTACAAGACTGACATTAATGAGGAAGAAATGGGACCATTTAGAAAAGGAATTAACACTTTAGTAGACATGTTTGTGGTAGATTATGGTTTTGTTTGTTCAAAAAGAAAAACCAGAAAAACCCAACCAGATCCGAGCTCACCTCGGATCAGATCCAAGCTCACGTCGGACCGCTGGGACCGGGTCCATGGTGCGCTCGGACCCTGTGATCTCGGATCTGGTCGGGACGTGACGCAGGGAAAACCAGAAACCGTGGCGCTGGAAAATGCTAACAGTTCAGCAGAACTGCTAACCTGATCACCTCTCAGTTGTTTGTGTTTCTCCTGTGGGCTCCTGTGGCACTGTCACTATTTCTCTTTCTGCTCCATGGCACCTGGTGCCAGCTGTGGTCCGGGTGTCCTGGTACCAGCTGTGGTCCGGGTGTCCTGGTGCCAGCTGTGGTCTGGGTGTCCTGGTACCAGCTGTGGTCCGGGTGTCCTGGTGCCAGCTGTGGTCCGGGTGTCCTGGTGCCAGCTGTGGTCCGGGTGTCCTGGTTCCAGCTGTGGTCCGGGTGTCCTGGTACCAGCTGTGGTCCGGGTGTCCTGGTGCCAGCTGTGGTCCGGGTGTCCTGGTACCAGCTGTGCTCCGGGTGTCCTGGTACCAGCTGTGGTCCGGGTGTCCTGGTACCAGCTGTGGTCCAGGTGTCCTGGTACCAGCTGTGGTCCGGGTGTCCTGGTACCAGCTGTGCTCCGGGTGTCCTGGTTCCAGCTGTGGTCCGGGTGTCCTGGTACCAGCTGTGGTCCAGGTGTCCTGGTTCCAGCTGTGGTCCGGGTGTCCTGGTACCAGCTGTGGTCCAGGTGTCCTGGTACCAGCTGTGGTCCGGGTGTCCTGGTTCCAGCTGTGGTCCGGGTGTCCTGGTACCAGCTGTGGTCCAGGTGTCCTGGTACCAGCTGTGGTCCGGGTGTCCTGGTACCAGCTGTGGTCCGGGTGTCCTGTCTCCCTGTAGCTCACTCACTCATTCCGTCCTCTGCTCTGGCTGTAACTGACACTGTTTAGTGTAATTCTTTTCTTATGGGACACATTTCAGTTTCACAGAGCAGCAGATGATCAACTGACCTCCAGTAACAGAACACAGCAGACGTGGGTTTAAGGCAGAAGCTGGAGCCGGCGCTGGAGCCAGGTCAAACCCACCAATAGAAACTCTTCTCTCATCCATCGGCGTAGGCCACGCCCATTAAGTGCTGTTAAATTCGGAAATAAAACTTTTGAAGTTGCAAACAAAGAGGAGTGATTTTCAAACAAAACTTTTGAAGTCTCAAGCAAAAGTTTTTAACTCACAAGCAAAGAGGACGGATTTATAAGTAAAATGATCTGGTTTTTTTATTGCCACGGTCTTTTGCTCTCAAATCTCTTTTTCGGTTGCAAATCCATTCTTTTTGATTGATGAGTTAAGAAACACATTTCTCTCCATAGTGTTTACTGCTATACTCCGTCATGTTGAGCAGGTTGGTTTTTGCCGCTCAGTCTGACTTAGAGGGGCGTGGCCTGGAGGGGGGGGGGGTGACCTATGTGCATAGCCTCTACATCCCCAAAACTCCATTTCAGGGTTATAGTAATTTTACCGACATGGTTTTTATACAAAAAAAGTGAAAAAAAACAACATCAATAAGAACGTACAACCAATTTTAAACCAAACTTTATTTAAAGGCAACTGCATAACTTGGATACATCACCTGTGAAGGACACAGAAAAAAGCACATAAATATGTCAAACAACAGAGGAAACAAACAAACAAACAAATAAACAAAACCCAAACCAAAAAAACACCTAAGTGTGTTGACCATGGGGACATGAAGGAGTCCTGGTCCCTGGTGGACTGACCAAAGGACCCAAAGGGACAGTAACCCCCCTTAGTTTGTGACCTGGACAGGGGGACAGTGAACCTTTATGCAGGTGTGGGACACAGATGGACATTTGGACGATGGACTGTGTGGACAGTCATCACACCACAGTTCATCCTCTTATATTCAGTGGAACGGAACACTGGGACTAAATCCAAATATCAGTTATTACTTTCATCCTGAAACTGATCAATTTAGTCTAATTTGGCTCTAAACCACAGGTGTCCAACATACGGCCTGTGGTCCAGAACCGGACCACCAAAGGGTCCAATCCAGGACACGGGATGAATGTGTGAAACGCAAAAATTAGACTGAAGAAATGAACGATCAAGGACGTTACAGTCCTGTTAGTTCAGGTTCTACATTCAGACCAGTCTGATCTAAAGTGGATCAGAACCAGGAAAAAACCATCAGAAATACTGACAGCTACAAATGTTTGTCTTTGTTTTAGTGTAAAAAAAAAAAGTACAATTACATAAAAATGTTTACATTCAGAAACTATCCTTTCACAAACTACAGTCTCTTTTCCATCGACTCAAATTGTGTGAATAAAAATTTACCTAATGGAAAAACGACAATTTCACTAAAACTCTTGTTTTTCGATTAAGTTTTTGCGCTGCAAGAGGTGGTTTTTTTGGGCATAACACAAATGGTATATCACACAAAACTGCAACAGAAAGACCTTTTTCTGCAACTAGAGTCACATGAATTAAAAAAACAAAAACAAAAAAATGAATGTTGATGGACGTTACAACAAGAGAAGAAGAATGAAACACCAGGAAACCCAATCGTTTTTGAACTTAGTACCAGATAGAGGGGTAATATAGAATAATAATGAATATATCTGTAAATAAACACCATATTTATGTTTGTCGTCATGTTTATGGAATGACTTCTTGTGTCATCTTGCGATAATAAACAAATCACTGCATTTATGATTTAATGGAAAAACCGACATTAGACACTTTTGTTTTTTCACATGAAGTGAACCAGTTGCTTTTCCTTTGACCCTCAAATTTCGCAAATATAAAAATTTACGTAATGGAAAAGCGACAATTTTGCCAAAACTCTCATATTTCAATTAAAAGTTTTTGTGCTGCAAGAGGTGGTTTTCGGGCGTAACACAAATGGTATTTCACAGAAAACTGCAATGGAAAGACCTTTTTCCACAACTAGGGTCACATGAATAAAAAGAACGGATGTTGACAGATGTTACAACAAGAGAAGAAGAAGAATGAAACACCAGGAAGCCCAATCATTTTTAAATTTAGTAGGAGATAGAGGGGTAATATAGAATAATAATGAATATATCTGTAAATAAACACCATATTTACGTTTGTCACCATGTTTATAGAAAGACTTCTCGTGTCATTTCGCGATAATAAATAAACAAATCATCGCATTTATGATTTAATGGAAAAACCCACATTATGAACTTCTGTTTTTTCAACATTTAGTAAATATTGGTAAAGTTTTGCGCAGATGTCCGATGGAAAAGAGACTAATGTGAGTAACCTGAACAAATATGAACATTAACTGTCGTATCAGACTTAAGTGCAGACTGTTCTAAATAAACTGTGTTTGTAGATCCACTGTGATCTGTACGTTCTAATGAACATGTGGAAATGAGGTGGAATGTTGTTAAAATGACACTTATTTTTCATAGAAGTTTCAGGTTGTTCCTGTCATTCACATTTGATAATGTCATTGTGTTTTGTTTTTTTTTATTGTTGTTCTGTTACTGGTCCGGCCCACTTTAGGTCCTACTGGGCTGAAGGTGGAACCTGAACCTGGATGACTCTGACGGTCCTGATCTGAACTGTGATGAGGACTGGACCATTAACGGTTCTACTGGGACCAGCATCCGGTTCCTCATGTTCAGACCATAATCGAGTTCAAAACCACAAAGAACCAGGTTTAGATGGTTTTCATGTCAACACTCAGGGTTGTGCTTATTTTAACATGAATGAAAATAAAAACGTGAACATGAGAGGAACCGGCTTTGTTGCATTTTTCCCTCATTTTCACACCAGTATCTTCTCCATTTGTTGTTTTACTAATTACCTACAAATAAAAATAACCACATGGTTTTTTCAACTGTTATGATCAAAACTACGACGACGTATTTAGGCCACATAAGAAAAACACCTGTCAATACCAGAATAAAGTCGTAAAATATCAACATAAAACCTGTAATTTAATGAGAATAAAGTCAAATACAAAAAGAGTCATAATTTTATGACAATGAAGTCGTAATTTTATGAGAATAACGTCGTAATTTAAAAACAGGCGGGAAAAATATCATAATATTATGGCAATAAAGTCGTACCCACTCGTTGAATAATGGATAATTCGGAACATTTTGTGAGGTTCTACTTTCATTTAGGTTTGGGCACAAAGGCCAAATACTGAGTCTATTAGCCCCACCCACCAAATACTGAGCTTATTAGCCCCGCCCACCATCAACACATTAGCATTATTCGAAGGACTTTGAAGACAGTTCGCACACGTTTGGGTTTGTTTCGTCGTAAGAACTGAACAGATTTGGAGCAAATGACCTCTTAAGTGGAGGAGGAACTGACAATTTCTAAATTATGACTCTTTAATCGCACTATTGCAAATTTACTTTTTCAACATATTACTAATACCTTAGTCTATGGAAGAGGATTAGGGCCACTGGGGGAAAAAAATGAAGATCCAATAGGTTTTTTTTAATTATTGTTATTATGAGAAAAAAAGTCAGAATTCTGACTTTTTCCTCACAATAATAATAAAAAAAAAATATATTGGACCTTAATGTGATTAGATTTTTTCCCAGTGGCCCTAATCCTCTTCTGTATTAATCTCATAAATGTACAACATTATTTTGTATTAAATTATGATTTTTTTTTAAACTATGACTTTATTTTCATAATATTATGGCTTTATTCTCAAAATATTACGATTTTATTCTGGTTGTGACAAGTGTTTTTATTTTTCCGATGTGGTGCTAATACGCTGTCGTAGATATTGATGAACATGAATGTATTTTTTTTTTTTTTTTTTTTTTTTTTTTTATCGTCCCGTCCTGTGAATGGGAAATCCAGAGGGATTCATCGACGCCATATTGTTTGATTGTGAGTTTGTACTGTGTCCTTTTCTTCATAGTCAACATTCAGTAACATGCCCAAATCTATTGAAGGTGAACAACGTAAAAACGTACTGATTGAATGGAACATCTAGCCCACATTCAGCGCCTAGAGGACGACACCAGGGAAGTGAACAGGACTGAGCGTCTGCTAAATACAATGAGCACTGAACGGCTGATAAGAGTAATAGACTTTTTCACAACATTTCTCTGACGTTTTCCTTTTTTTTTTTTTTTTTAAATTTCCGTGTCTTTCCATTGTCCTCATAGGAAACTTCAGGTCTACTCCGCAGATGTCAAACATACGGCCCGGGGGCCAAAACCAGCCCCCCCAAAGGGTCCGATCCAGCCCGATGGGAAAATGCAAAATTACACTGATCATATCAACAGGTAACGGCATCGAAAACCAGTTCAGGTTCCACATTCAGACCAATTCAGTCTCAAAGGGGTCAGACCAGTAACATACTATCATAATAACCGATCAATCAGGGGTGTCAAACATGAGGCCCGGGGGCCAAAACTGGACCACCAAAAGGTCCAGTCCGGCCCTTTGGTGAAGATATGCTTCACCTGTTTCAATTGTTTTTATTTTTAAACTGTTTTTATCCGTCTTACTTATTTTCTATTTTTATTCTCTGTATTTATTATACCCTGCCTGTAACACTGAGATTTTTAGATAAAAATGTAAAGTGCGTTACAAATATAACTTATAAAACTTATTATTATTAGATATGAACGATCAATCATTTTAGTTTGGGGGCGACATAAAGCTCTACTTCTATCTTAAGGGGGTTGGACTAGTAAAAGATGGTCAGAATAACCTAAGAATAATAATAATAATAATAATAATAATAATAATAATAATAATAATAATAAAAATAATAATGATATAGACATAACATTGGAGGCATAATGGTGTTACTGAGGTTGTTCGTGTTATTCACATTTTTTAAAGGATCGTTTGTAGATGCAAACATTTTTATCATGTCATTGTATTGTTTTTGGTTTGGTTTGTTTGTTTGTTTACACTTTTAACAGCAAAACTATTGGTTGAATTCCTACATATTTGGGTTTATAGATTACCAGTGACCCAGAATAGATGTGGTTACATTTTGGGAAAAGTAGGTCAAAGTTCACATTTTTTTAGGAATTGTTAACCACCCCCCCACCCCCCCATTTACTTCTAATGGGTGAAATTTCAAATCACTTTAAAAATATCTATTTTAACTCAATTTACTTAAAATGTTGCAGAGATATACAGATTAATTTTAGACACCAATCTGCAAAATAGCTGAGGGAAATCTTTTGTTAAATTTGGACTTTTTTTTCCCTTTACTTATAAATTTGTGAAATTTCAAATGTCTATAAAAACACCAATTTTGTTTCAATTTACTTCAAACTAGGCACATATATAATTTTTATATTTAACAAATATTGAATATGCATGAAAGAGTGGATCGATGCCAAAACAGCTACAATGCGTGCGAGGGGCACCACTTGGAACCACTTGATTAAGGGAGAATTTATAGATGCAAACATTTTCATCATGTAATTGTATTTTTTTCCACTGATATTATTTTATTGGTCTGACCTGCGTGAGATTCTTTTGGACTGTATGAGTTTGACACCCCCTGGTGTAAATAATGGAAACCCCCAGTTTTTCTATTTTAGTGTAAAAAAAATTAAAATTACATGAAAACAAACTCTCCTTTCCCAAAAATATGTGAATAATCTGAACGAATCTGAACAACCTGAAATGTCTGCATATAAATCAGTGTAATTTTAACAATATTCTGCCTGTTATTAAATGTTTGTGTGTATTTGTAGATCCATCTGTATGTTATAATGAACATGTATAAATGATAAACAGAGGCAGAATATTGTTAAAATTGCACTTATTTTCCTTATATTTCAGGTTGCTCATATTATTCACATTTTTATGGAAACTTCTGTAAACATAATTCCATTTCATACTGTAGTTGGACTTTTCCTCTGTTCTTATTTGACTTCAGATCAGATTGGTCTGAATATGGAACTGAACTAAACTGACTCTGACCCTCCAGGTCTTGTCCATAAAAGGACATTTCCAAACACCTGTGTTTGCGTTCTTTCAGATTCCAGGACAGACTTCTACCGTTCCCTCACATACAGACCACATTACCGTCCTACGGAGACGCCCCCGTCCTTCCGTCTCCCTCTGTCCTCTACATATCTTACATGTCTTCTTCATTAAACGTACACATTTATCCCACATCCAAACAGTGTGGATTCAGTTTCCCTTGTTCCTGGCTCCTCAAAAATTGTCTGATTCAGTTTTTTTCTCCCATGATCCTCTAGTTATTCCCTCCAGTGTGCGATGGCTTGGCTGAGCCAGGAGGCGTTGTCCGACTCCGGGGCTTTGGAAGGGTTTTCCTCCGACGGTGCATTGGTGGAAACCCCAGTGTCTCCGTTCTCTGGGTCGTTACTCAGTGACATCTTCTCCAGAGCTACATGAGTGACACGCATTCATATGGAAAGGAAAAGAAGGTTTAGTTAGTCCCACTTCAAATCACAACAGTCTGCACACGTCACACACTTTATTCTGTGTACAGTTACTAGGCCTGTAACGGTACACATACTGAACTGAACTGTGTCGATACACACCTGTTTGGTTCGGTACACAGCTGTACCCAAACGGCACAGTAGCTATGTTGAGGAAAAGAAAAAGGAACGAAAGACGTCGGTCGATGTGGAACTTTAAATACGCACAAGTTCCACACAGACATGTTGAAGGAGTGCACATTGACCCGAAAGCAGCTGATATAAGGTTAAAAAAAAAACCAAAAACTACAAATATGACGTCAACCTGGAGGGAAGAGACTGCAGACCCTCCACCATCAGTTCCGTCCTGTTTGGGATCAGTTTGGGTTCAGGTGAAAGACAACCACCTCTGTTATACACACTGTATAATAGAGGAATAGAGGCCAGGAGGTGGACGTAAAGTTTCACTTTATTTCACGCCAGCGTTAGTTATGGACTGCATCCTCACTGTATTAATGCATGTTTTCATCCTGCTCCTTTCCCATCATTTAGATTGGAATAAATAAATAAAATGAAATGAAATATTATAAAATGGAAGTGGACCCTCTGTGTGTGTGTGTGTGTGTGTCTAATATTACACACACACACAGTCCATTTCCCTATTAAAACATAAGACGTAAACTCCGGTCTGACACGTACCCTGCAGTGATGCAGAGCTGTTGCTAGGCGCCGCTGTGCTGCTGTCCTCCAGTTCATCCAGATACAGCCGGTAGCGGTGGCCGCTGTCGTCTTCATACTCCACATTCTCATCATCGCTGTCCACCTCTGGAGCCACGTACACCACCTCGAACTCAATCTGTCCTCGCTGAGACACAACAAAGACCATTACAAACAACATATGCAACCACTAGGGATGAACAGTAACTATCAGCGCCGAAAATTATCGGTCCGATATTGAGGAAAAAAGTGACATCATTGACATAATTTCGATATTAAAGTTTTCCCCGATAAATACAGCCCAAAATAATACATCTAAATTGCTTAGATTTGGTGCATTTTGCCAGTACACAGTGTACGTTGTTGCCTTGGCAACCATCATAAAACCAAGATGAAGAAGAAGAAGAAGGTGCGGCTCAAGTATAGACTTTTCTGGGCTAACAGCCTCCAGGGGGCGCTCTTGCAGGAAGCGCAAAAGCAAGACAGACAGGTGGAAGAGGTGATGAAGAGGAGGAGTGTGAAGCTGAACTTTTAACAATCATTTTGCACAAACCCTCATCATGGAAAACACAGTGAAATGCATATGATGCAGCTTTGAAGTTCAAACCAATCGATGTGTCTGTAAAGAAGGAAATAGAGCTGCAGCACGAAGAGACAAAGAGAGACAACGGAAGAGAGACGTAGAAGGAGTGTGACGGAGCATTTGAGGATGTTCAACTGAAGAACACTGAAGAAGATGACTGCAGCGGTTTAATGAGCAGAAGAAGAGGAAGACACAGATCAGTGACTGTTCTGGGTTTCTGAACCAGCCTGTTCCTGACGTGTTACAGACACTGTTTGGAAAAAAGCAGTGAAGGCATGGAAATAAATATTTAAATCATCTTTCTGTTTACCATCTGTCTGTGGAAATATTTCATGTTACAACGTGGACACCTGCGCCTTATATTCAGGTGTGACCTATAGCCCAGAAAATACAGTAAATATGATGAGGAGCAGCAGTTTAACCCAGGACGGAAATGGAAGAGTTTGAAGGAACTCCAGCTCTTCTCTTCTCTTCTCTTCTCTTCTCTTCTCTTCTCTTCTCTTCTCTTCATCAGTAACTTCATGCTGACTTGTTCTTTTTATGGACTCTATATATTCGTTATGTAAATTAGCAGTTGGTCAATATGAGCTCAGTGTCTTCCTCCTTCTCCATTTCAGACATAAAGTGGTCATTGGACATTGTGTTCTTTTTTGTTGCTTGTTGCCTTCGATGTTCTGGAATGTTCTGTTTAAATCTGTGGTTTCTCTTTGCCCTTTGTTCACTTTTGTATTTAGTTCCTACTTTTGTCTGAAATAAAGTTCATCATCACCATCCAGCTGTAAAGTGTATTAGTGCGTATGTGAAGTGTGCAGATGCATGGTCACCTGCTGCGACAGAATGGTAACAGCCTCTTTGTGTTTGGAGTCTCGTAGGTTGATACTGTTGACAGCCAGGATGGCGTCTCCTACGTGCAGACCTCCACATCTGTCTGCGGGCTGACTGGGATGGATCTCAGAGATCAGAATGGGAACGCCGTGCTCCTTCCCACCCTGACGACAAAACAGACCAAAACTAGTTTTACACTGAATAGAATAGAATAGAATAGAACACAGGTGTCAAACATGTGGCCCGGGGGCCAAATCCGGCCCACCAAAGGGTCCAGTCTGACCCCTGGGTTGAATCTGTGAAATGCAAAAATTACACTAAAATATTAACAATCCTTTTAGTTCAGGTTCCACATTCAGACCAGTTTAATCTCCAGTGGGCAGGACCAGTAAAATACAATCATAATAAAATAATGAAATTCCAAATTTTTCTCTTTGTAAATGTAAATATTTTCATGTATTTACACTAAAACAAAATATAATTTTGCAAAAAATGTGAATAACCTGAACAAATATGAACAACCTGAGATGTCTTAAGAGAAATAAGTACAATTTTAACAATATTCTGCCTGTTACTAAATGTTTTATGTTTGTAGATCCACTGTGATCTGTAAGTTATAATGTACATGTGTAAATGATAAACTGAGGCTGAATATTTTAAAATTACACTTATTTTTTCAGTTTCTTCATGTTATTCACATCTTTTGAGAGGATAGTTTGTAGATGTAAACCTTTTCATAATGTAAATTTGCTTTTTTTTTGCTCTAAAACATAGAGAAAAGTTTGGAGTTGACATTATTTATATATTATTATGTTGTTATTTTACTGGTTTGGCCCACCACAGATCAAATTTAGTTGAATGTGGAACTCAACAAAAATGAGTTTGACACCCCTGGAATAGAATAGAATAGAATAGAATAGAATAGAATAGAATAGAATAGAATAGAATAGAAAAGAAAAGAATAGAATAGATAACATATAGACCAGTATATTCTAACATAAATAAACCTAAGCCCCCTGCCAAACCCAAACAGTTGGACCATCTTACCGTTATAGAAATCCCCAGGCCTTCGTGGTCATCTTTGACGAGCACCACTTTTCGGATGGGTCCAACGCCCTGGGATTTCTTCAGCATGTCTGGGTCCTGCACACACATCCACACTGAACCATGAACACACACACTGGTTCTGCTGGGGTGCACATGTGGACCAGCGTCCTGGGTCTACACTTACGTGTCCCACAGGAGAGGGCAGGGGCTTCTTGGGGTCGTTGCGACCTCTGCACGCTCGGATGACGGTCTTGTGGCGGTGGAGGTGGATCTCTGCTTCCAGCTGGTTCCACAGTTTGTCGTGCGCTGGCCCTTTCATGTCACGACCCAGTAACTGGATCTGCTGAACCCTGGACCATCACACACACAACGTCAGTTATCTGGAATTATTTCAGCTACAGAAGGATGAAACTGAAACGTGTGTTCTGTGTCGACACGAGAGGAAACACAACTAATCTGTTCGACCATTTATGTCGGCACCACACAGATATTATATCCTGCTGAGTAGGTTGTCATATCACAATATATATCGCAAGGTTAAAAAAAATTGCAGTCAGTTTTTTCCAATATCGTGCAGCCCTAACACACACACACACACACACACACACACACACACACACACACACACAGAGTCTGGTCAACTTCCTCTTTTCCTTCAGAGCAGATCTTACAACAGAACAGTTCCATGGACCAAATGCAAAGCAGAACTACAGACGTTAACAATTATGGTTTTTTAAATACTCATTATTTGTGATGCATTTCCATCAGTGCACATGAATACAAGAGCTACTGCTCCAAATCAGAACCAGAACCAGAACCAGAATCCTTTATTAATCCAAGGGGAAATTACTGTGTCACAGTTGCTTATATTATCCTCCTCAGACCCAGGAAATGTCAGCAAAGTACCAGCTTTTTTCGTTTTTATTAAATCAGTGTCTATATTGGAAACATCATGATGCAACAGTTTTTTCAGACGCAGTTTTTAAAATTTTTATGGAATGTCTTTTGTGGTGGACAGTTTTCTTTTGTTTTGTTTTGTATAAAGTTGTGAAACTCTTGTCTACAAATGTGGACAGAAAACCCAGAGCTGGGTCTGAGGAGGTTAAATATTAAAAAGGAAGTGGATACTGCGTGTGTGAGTGTGTGTGTTTGTGTGTTTGTGTGTCTGGGACATCACACAAACTGCGTACAGAGCTGACTGCTGCAGTTTGGCATACTTACAGCGGAGGCCAAAATTATTAGCCCCCCCCTTATGAAATTAGACAAAACTCATGATTTCTCCATGAAAATGACCATTAACAACAAGTGTTTATAGTGTGTTTGTTTCCAAAATAACAAAGACAAAAAGTCCACTAAGTCTGATTAGGATATTTTATCAATTAATGAAATGTTATTTATATAGCGCTAAATGATAACAAAAGTTATGATTTGGTTATGACACTTTACACACAGACCTGGTCCAAACCAGACTCTGAAGCCAATTTACAAAAACCAACAGAATCCTCCAGGAGTAAACACTAGTGAGTGGAGACAGAAGAAGGAAAAAGTACCTTTAACAGGTTTAAACCTGGAGCAGAACCAGACTGAGGAGGGACGAGTGACAGGAGAGAGAGAGAGAGAGAGAGAGAGAGAGAGAGAGAAGAAGAAGAAGAAGAAGAAGAAGAAGAATAGGGGGAGACACATGGATGCAAAGCAAACTGAACTGGAACTGTCAAAACGGTGAGCCTCCTGTCCACAGTGGACGCTGGTACTGGTACAATGGTGCACTGTCACTGGTATTAGCACTGGTACTGGTACTGGTAATGATACTGGTACAACAGTGCACTGGTACTAGTTCTGGTGCTAGTACAACAGTGCACTGGTACTGGTACTCTTACAGTGCCAGTACTGGTAATGGCGCTGGTACTGGTTCTGCCAGGTTCTACTATAATACTGTCAGACCAACATTGCTCAGATCCGTCTTTCCGTATGTGCTGGTTCTGTTCAAACCTTACCTTCCTGCTAGTTCCTTGTCCAGGTACTTGGCTGCCAGTCTGGCGCCGTAAACCTCCGCCTGCAGAACCGCCATGTGTCTGCGCAGAGCCTCGTTCTCCTTCTTGTACAGTTTGACCTCGGCCTCTAACCTCGACTCTGCCAGCTTCTCCTTTTTGCTGGACTCAAACTCCTGTTCCTAAAACAAAGAACATGACGAGTAAAGATATCAATAAAATGCATCATTATATTATTATGATAATTATTATAATAATAAAGACTGTAGACTGTGATCCTATTATATCTAGAACCCAGTTATTTCACTCAGGTTCTGACAAATTCGTAGTTATTGTATTAAAAAAGGTAACTTTTAATCTCAACTGTATTTGGGATAAAGAATTTCTGCACAATTTGTTTAGGAAATTCTATTACTGAACACTATTTTTGTACTTCAGAAATTTTGTCTCGAAGTGCATTGTGGGAACGGCGACCAAGCGAAAGCAGTGTCTCCCAGATTCAGGTGGAAATCGGTCCAGATCTCTCCAGTGTGAACTCCTCCAGTCCACCAGGGTGGTTTTCCAGAGTGAGTCTAGTCAGTGGATGGAGGTGAAGGACACATTTGGATTCAACACTCACCCACAGACAGACGAACTGCTGCTGCAGGAACTCACATTCCCATAATGCACTGAGCCACAACATTTCTGAAAAGGCCTGAGTGACATTTGGGTTTGTTCTGTAAACAAACAGACTGTGTAGGCTCTGACTCAAGTTTTACACATTTGAACACAAAATAGTGATGAAAGTCATACACTGTTTTAAAGTGTTCAAACTTATGACAAACAAACAAACAAACAAGCAGGCAAACGAAGAAATAAACAAACAAGCACACAAACAAAACTACTTGATTTTGTTAGTGAGTTATTCTATATTATTCAACTAGGAACGAATCTAGACACAGCACACACAGTCTTACCTTCTCCTCCAAACATGGGACAGGCTTTAAGAAAGAAAGAAAGAGAGAAAGAGAGAAACAAACAAAAAAGAAAGGAAGAAAGAAAGACAGAAACAAACAAAAAAGAAACAAAGAAACAAAGAAAGAAAAAAGAAACAAAAAGAAAGAAAGAAAGAAAACAAACAAAAAGAACAAAAAAGAAAGAAACAAAAAGAACAAAAAAGGAAGAAGGAAAAAAAAAAAAGAGAAAAAAAAAAAAAAAGAAAAAAAGAAAAAAGAAAGAAAGGAAGAAAGAAGAAAAGAAAGAAAGAAAAGAGAAAGAAGAAAGAAAGAGAAAAAAAAAAAAAAAAAAAAAAGAAAAAGAAGAAAGAAAAGAAAAAGAAAAAGAAAGACAAGAAAGAAAAAAAAAAAAAAAGAAGACAAAAAAAAAACAAAAAGGAAAAGAAGAAAGGGAAACAAAAGGGGAAAAAAAAAAAAAAGGAAAAGAAAAAAAAAAAGAAGAAAAAACAAAAAAAAAAGAAAGAAAAAAAAAAAAAAGAAAGAAAAAAGAAAAAAAAAAAAAAAAAAAAAAAAAAAAAAAAAAAAAAAAAAACAAAGAAAAAAAAGAAGAAAAAAAGAAAGAAAAAAAACGAAAGAAAAGAAGAAAAAAAAAAAAAAAAAAAAAAAGAAAGAAAAGAAAAAGAAACAAAGAAAAAAAAGAAAACGAAAGAAAAAGAAAGCAAGAAAGAAAGAAAGAAAGAAAACCAAAAAACACAGAATTCAGATTAGAGAAAGTGTAATATGAACTTAACTGGAGTACATGTCAAATATGCTGTAAATATAGAATTAAACTGAATTTCAACTGAACTCAGAAAATGCAGCTGCTGAAAAAAACTGCATCATTATAAAATAAAACCTGGTCCAGACTTTGAGCTGCTGCAGCTGAACACTGACAGAACTGAAAGGACATCAACCCTATTAAACACATGTAGAGTGGATTCAGTCCAACTGGTCCATGGGACAGGGTACGTGGGACAGGGTCTGTGGGACAGGGTCTGTGGGACAGGGGTACGTGGGACAGGGTCTATGGGACAGGGTCTGTGGGACAGGGTCTGTGGGACAGGGTCTGTGGGACAGGGGTACGTGGGACAGGGTCTGTGGGACAGGGTCTGTGGGACAGGGTCTGTGGGACAGGGTCTGTGGGACAGGGGTACGTGGGACAGGGTCTGTGGGACAGGGTCTGTGGGACAGGGTCTGTGGGACAGGGGTACGTGGGACAGGGTCTGTGGGACAGGGTCTGTGGGACAGGGTCTATGGGACAGGGTCTGTGGGACAGGGTCTGTGGGACAGGGTCTGTGGGACAGGGGTACGTGGGACCTGATGTATTTGTACTTCTTTCACTGTCATTATTGTTCTGGTCTGGTCCGGTTCAGACCAGATTGGACTGAATGTCCTGAACTAAAATGTCTTTGACAGTTCTGTTACATGTCCATATGTTTATGTGAACCTGACTGGACCTGAAGACGAGTCTGTCCTCCAGCTCCACCTACCAGTCTGTCTTTGATGTGTCCTGTAGCTCCACCTACCAGTCTGTCTTTAATGTGTCCTGTAGCTCCACCTACCAGTCTGTCTTCGATGTGTCCTGTAGCTCCACCTACCAGTCTGTCTTCGATGTGTCCTGTAGCTCCACCTACCAGTCTGTCTTCGATGTGTCCTGTAGCTCCACCCACCAGTCTGTCTTCGATGTGTCCTGTAGCTCCACCCACCAGTCTGTCTGCGATGTGTCCTCTAGCTCCACCTACCAGTCTGTCTTTGATGTGTCCTGTAGCTCCACCCACCAGTCTGTCTTTGATGTGTCCTCTAGCTCCACCTACCAGTCTGTCTTTGATGTGTCCTGTAGCTCCACCCACCAGTCTGTCTTCGATGTGTCCTGTAGCTCCACCTACCAGTCTGTCTTCGATGTGTCCTGTAGCTCCACCTACCGTGTCCTGTAGCTCCACCTACCAGTCTGTCTTCGATGTGTCCTGTAGCTCCACCTACCAGTCTGTCTTCGATGTGTCCTGTAGCTCCACCTACCAGTCTGTCTTCGATGTGTCCTCTAGCTCCACCTACCAGTCTGTCTTTGATGTGTCCTGTAGCTCCACCCACCAGTCTGTCTTTGATGTGTCCTGTAGCTCCACCCACCAGTCTGTCTGCGATGTGTCCTGTAGCTCCACCTACCAGTCTGTCTTTGATGTATCCTGTAGCTCCACCTACCAGTCTGTCTTTGATGTGTCCTGTAGCTCCACCTACCAGTCTGTCTTTGATGTGTCCTGTGGCTCCACCTACCAGTCTGTCTTTGATGTATCCTGTAGCTCCACCTACCAGTCTGTCTTTGATGTGTCCTCTAGCTCCACCTACCAGTCTGTCTTTGATGTGTCCTGTGGCTCCACCTACCAGTCTGTCTTTGATGTGTCCTGTAGCTCCACCTACCAGTCTGTCTTTGATGTGTCCTGTGGCTCCACCTACCAGTCTGTCTTTGATGTGTCCTGTAGCTCCACCTACCAGTCTGTCTTTGATGTGTCCTGTAGCTCCACCTACCAGTCTGTCTTTGATGTGTCCTGTGGCTCCACCTACCAGTCTGTCTTTGATGTGTCCTGTAGCTCCACCCACCAGTCTGTCTGCGATGTGTCCTCTAGCTCCACCTACCAGTCTGTCTTTGATGTGTCCTGTAGCTCCACCTACCAGTCTGTCTTTGATGTGTCCTGTGGCTCCACCTACCAGTCTGTCTTTGATGTGTCCTGTGGCTCCACCTACCAGTCTGTCTTTGATGTGTCCTGTGGCTCCACCTACCAGTCTGTCTTTGACGTGTCCTGTAGCTCCACCTACCAGTCTGTCTTTGATGTGTCCTGTGGCTCCACCTACCAGTCTGTCTTTGATGTGTCCTGTAGCTCCACCTACCAGTCTGTCTTTGATGTGTCCTGTGGCTCCACCTACCAGTCTGTCTTTGATGTGTCCTGTAGCTCCACCCACCAGTCTGTCTGCGATGTGTCCTCTAGCTCCACCTACCAGTCTGTCTTTGATGTGTCCTGTAGCTCCACCTACAGTCTGTCTTGATGTGTCCTGTAGCTCCACCTACCAGTCTGTCTTTGATGTGTCCTGTGGCTCCACCTACCAGTCTGTCTTTGATGTGTCCTGTGGCTCCACCTACCAGTCTGTTTTGATGTGTCCTGAAGCTCCACCTACCAGTCTGTCTTTGATGTGTCCTGTAGCTCCACCCACCAGTCTGTCTGCAATGTGTCCTCTAGCTCCACCTACCAGTCTGTCTTTGATGTGTCCTGTAGCTCCACCTACCAGTCTGTCTTTGATGTGTCCTGTAGCTCCACCTACCAGTCTGTCTTTGATGTGTCCTGTGGCTCCACCTACCAGTCTGTCTGCGATGTGTCCTGTAGCTCCACCTACCAGTCTGTCTTTGATGTGTCCTGTGGCTCCACCCACCAGTCTGTCTGCAATGTGTCCTGTGGCTCCACCTACCAGTCTGTCTTTGATGTGTCCTGTAGCTCCACCTACCAGTCTGTCTTTGATGTGTCCTGTGGCTCCACCTACCAGTCTGTCTTTGATGTGTCCTGTGGCTCCACCTACCAGTCTGTCTGCGATGTGTCCTGTAGCTCCACCTACCAGTCTGTCTGCGATGTGTCCTGTAGCTCCACCTACCAGTCTGTCTGCGATGTGTCCTGTAGCTCCACCTACCAGTCTGTCTGCGATGTGTCCTGTAGCTCCACCTACCAGACTGTCTGCGATGTGTCCTGTAGCTCCACCTACCAGTCTGTCTGCGATGTGTCCTGTAGCTCCACCTACCAGTCTGTCTGCGATGTGTCCTGTAGCTCCACCTACCAGTCTGTCTTTGATGTATCCTGTAGCTCCACCTACCAGTCTGTCTTTGATGGACTCGGAGTCCTCGCTTTGGCCTTGCTTGGCGTGCAGCTGCAGTTGGAGCGCGTGCAGTTGCAGCAGCTGGTCGTGGACCTCTCTCTCCACCACTTCTCGCTCGGCCTGAGCCTCGGTCAGTTCTGAACGCAGGTCCACCAACTGGGCCTGGACAGGGACCAGAGGTGGACAGACGTAGTTAGGGACAGGTTAACAGTGATAACACGGATGAATGATAACAGTTTTTACAACCGGTGCAGATACTGATAACTTCCTGCTTCTTGTAACTGATGCCAAACACCAGTAGTTCCCATTCCTCCAGTTCTTTTATCTTTATTTCCAGTCAGTCTTTAACTCCGTTAATAGTCCAATAAATGCTTCTACAGAACCTAAAGCCTCTGTCTGCTTCAAATGGACAACAGACCAAAGGTTTTCAGTTCCATTTATGTCACAGAATTTGGTGATGATCGACCGCTGTTTTCACACATGAACCTACGTTCAGCTTTTTTAACGGTCAGCGTTTTCCAATGTCTCTGTTCTTCTGCTGCTGTCGGAACAAAACAACTGCTGGATCTTCCTCTGGGTCTGGACCTTCCTCTGGGTCTGGACCTTCCCCTGGGTCTGGACCTTCCCCTGGGTCTGGACCTTCCCCTGGGTCTGGACCTTCCCCTGGGTCTGGACCTTCCCCTGGGTCTGGACCTTCCCCTGGGTCTGGACCTTCCCCTGGGTCTGGACCTTCCTCTGGGTCTGGACCTTCCCCTGGGTCTGGACCTTCCTCTGGGTCTGGACCTTCCTCTGGGTCTGGATCTTCCTCTGGGTCTGGACCTTCCTCTGGGTCTGGATCTTCCTCTGGGTCTGGACCTTCCTCTGGGTCTGGACCTTCCCCTGGGTCTGGACCTTCCTCTGGGTCTGGACCTTCCTCTGGGTCTTACAGCTGTACCAGAGTAAGGAACTGAAAACCCTTCGACTGACAAACGATGGACTGATCCACTCTTCTTCTTGGTTTTTGGTTACCAAGGCAACAATGTGCACTGTGTACTGGTGAAATCTAATCTAAGCAATTTACATTTATTATTATGGGCTTTATTTATCGGTGAAAACTTTAATTATTGGAATTATCTGAATGATGTCATTTTTTTCCAATATCGGACTGATAATTATTGGTGTTAATAGCTATTGTGTATCCCTAATTAATAATACTAAAGGATTAGATAAGCTGATGCCTCAACTTATCATTTATACATGTGCATTACACACAGTGTTACACCAACGTGGTAACAGGCAGAATATTGGTAAAAAATTTGGAGTTTGGAACTAAAATGAGAACAATTTTTCATTCAGTGTCTTATTTGTCCAGGTCATTGTTCTTCTTGGTAGTTCTTCGAGGTTCAGCTGGACTAGTTTTGCTTCAAAAGAGCAAAGCTAGTCCAGTTGAACCTAGAACCTGGAAAAATGGAGTTGTCACTCTAGATTATTATGTTACTATTTTACTTTAGATCATATTGGTCTACATGTGGAACCTGAACTAAAATGAGTTTGACATCCTTGATTGTTAATATCTTCAGTGTAATTTTTTGCACTTCGCAAACTCGTCCCATGGGCCAGATTGGACCTTTTAGCGGGCCAGTTTTGGCCCCTGGGCCACATGTTTGAGACCTGTGGTTTACTTCTTTGTAAATCAAACATTTCCATACGAGTCAGTTTTTGTTGTTCAGCACAATCATGACAAATGTCCCCGTTTTCTTTAGTCTAGTTCGGTAATTTCTTTGTAGTTCTGTAAATGCACAGACTTTCATTTTTTCTCCACGTATTCTGTTCAAACTAACCCTAAAGAACTTCTTAAATAATCACCACTTTGAGGTGAAACCTATAAGGACATCTTTTGGCTCCAGACAGTTTGTTTTTTTTCTACTTCGGTCCTAAAACGGTCGTTTCCATAGTAAAGTTTGACGACCCATGGACTGAACCATCACAGCAGGGTCACTACAGTCCATCTGACAGACGCTGAGGTTTTCACTTCAAACTATTCAGATCAATGTGTAATTTGATCATGTATTTGACAAATTCAACGAACCCTTGTTTAAAAAAAAAAAGTCATCACTGAAAAGCGGTAAAAGCAGTTTATCATTTGCTAATTTTTAAATTGTCAAATCAACTTCATCAGCTTTGAAAAAAATCTGATTATGGGAGTGTTTTTCAACCTTGGGGTCAGGACCCCACGTGGGGTCGCCTGGAATTCAAATGCGGTCACCTGAAATTTCTAGTAATTGATAAAAATAAGAATACAAACATACAAACATAAGCACAGACCTCCACCAAGGCAGATCAGTGCCCCCCTGATCCCCACCAAAATTTAATCATTTGTTCCTTGTGCCAGTATCAACATTTCCTGAAATTTTCAACCAAATCCATCCATAACTTTTTGAGTTATCTTGCACACGGACAGACAGACAGACAGACCAACCAACGGCGGCAAAAACAGAACCTCCTTGGTGGAGGTAAAAATCTGAGTTGAGTTGACAGAGCCAATCCCAATCCATATCAGACAAACTGTGGTTGTGAAACTGCAGCACTGTGGTTCTGTTTCTGTGTCAAATGTTCACTGTGGTCAGTTTCAGATGCTGCAGCTCTTTCATAATTCATAGTTTCAGTTCTTGTTTGTTCAGTATTAATTGTCCTCCTTGTAAATCACAGCTGGACTGACTGGACAGATCCTGACCAAGGAAAATCACATTCTCCCTTTGTGCAGTAATCTACACCTGGATTTACTGCCTCTGTCCACAATAATATAAATTATATCAGTGGTTCTTAACCTGGGTTCGATCAAACCCTAGGGGTTCGGTGAGTCAGTCTCAGGGGTTCGGTGGAGGTCAGGACACACACTCGACTCATTAGTCAGGCGTGTGTGTCGGGCTAGGTCCATGTATGTAAACAAACGGCTTCGGAGACTCTTTCTCTGATTGACATCCAATATACGCATTTTGGTGTCGACAAATGGTAACGTATCCTGTTATTGCTAAGAAAGCCCTGGAAATTTTTAGGCCGTTTGTTACAAAATATCTTTGCGAGCAATCCTTTTCGAGGATGCTGGACATAAAAACGAAGAAAAAGGAACAGACTTTGCTGTGAAAATGACATGAGAGTGGCACTTGCCAAGGTGAAGCCACACATTTCTGAACTGGTCTCTCAAAGCCAACAGCAGAAGTCACACTGATCTGCAGTAAATATTCATTATTATTGTAGCCTGATGGAAATTAGGTGATGGGTGTGTGCTAAAATGTTAAAAACGATAAATAGCATAACTACAATAAGTTCATTATTGGAATACATAAGGTTAAAAATGAAAACCATTTCAGTGTGGTTGTATTAAAAAAGGTCATGTCTTTGTGAAAAGGTATGGAATTTGTTGTGAGTTCATGCACTGTATTGGTTTTGTTCTTTGAACACAGTGATGTTAATGCACGGTTCATTTTGTGCACCAGTAAAACATATACCTGTGTCTTGAATTTGAAAAAAATCATATTTTATTTTTTAATAAAGAAGGGTTCGGTGAATGCGCATGTTAGGGTAGAGACTGCGATTTGGTAGGATCGGCGATTCTACCAGTAGAGACTCCGATCATAGTCTCTACTGGTAGAAACTCCGATCCTGCCAGTAGAAGGGTTCGGGTTCGGGTTCGGGTTAGGATCGGAGTTTCTACCAGTAGAGACTCTGATCGGAGTTTCTACTGGTAGAGACCACGATCGGAGTCTCTACTGGTAGAAACTCCGATCCTGCCAGTAGAAGGGTTAGGGTTAGGGTTAGGGTTAGAGTTAGGATCGGAGTTTCTACCAGTAGAGACTCTGATCGGAGTTTCTACCAGTAGAGACTCTGATCGGAGTCTCTACTGGTAGAATCGCCGATCCTACCAGATCGCAGTCTCTACCCTGACACACATATGAAACTGGTGGGGTTCAGTACCTCCAACAAGGTTAAGAACCACTGCATTATACAGACTAAATGTGCTCTAAAATTAACCTGGATTTGAAACAGAGGATAGAAAACTATTACATGATCAAAAACAAATTAATTTTAGAAAAAAAAAAACCAAAAGTGTTATTAATGTCTGGGGTCACCAGAAATTTGTGATGTTAAAATGGGGTCAGGAGACAAAAAAGGTTGGAACCACTGGAGTAAGAGAATAGTAGATACATTTATAAAGTATTACACAAATGTTTTAATACTTCTTCAACAGGGCTGGGCAATACGACGAACACGTTAAATCAGTGTCTGTCTTTGGTCCCAGATGTTTGTCCAAACGTGTCCAACTCCAGTCAGATCCTCATTCTCTCTCATCCATTCGTCTGTTTGTGGTTCTGCTCCTGAATCACTTCCTTCACACTGAACACCTTCATAAATGACTCCATCATAAACACAGTCCACTTGTTTACAGAACAAACTGAAACGTCACTTGGGCCTTTTCGGAAATTTGGTCAGAAAGTGCATTGTGGGAATGTGAGTTCCACGGAGCAGCAGCAACAAACATATGGAGAAAACAAGAAATGAACCCATGTCCACTACCGGGCCAGAACAAATGGAAGGAACCACTGTGAGTTCATCTTATAATATATATGGGGTGTGTGATAGTGAAAAACAATACTCACACATCAGTTTCATGGTATTTACAGAATATGTCTTTGTGTTGGTTTATCATACACACCTCACAAACATACAGAGTATGGGCGGGGCCTCAGCACTCACTCACTCCTTACAGTATGAGTATTTAGAAGGCATAATATAACATTATCTGTTTCACATTAGACCAGGTCTGTCAAACTCATGTTAGTTCAGGTTCCACATCCTCCCAGTATGATTGGAAGTGGGTGGGGCCAGTAAAAGAATAACAGAATAATATATAAATAATGTCAAATCCAAAACTTTTCTCTTGGTTTCAGTGTAAAAAAAAAAAAAAGTTAAATTACACGATAAAAACATTTACATCTACAAACAATCCTTAAAAAATTGTGAATAACATGAACAACCATGAAAAAACGGAACATTTTCAGACAGTATTTGACAGGTCCGACCCACTGCAGATGGATTTGGACTGAATGTGGAACCTGAACTAAAATGATCCTTAATGTCTTCTGTGTCATTTTAACATTTTACAAATTCATCCCATGGGTAAGGGTGTGTATTGGCAAGAATCTGGTGATACGATACAAATCACAATATTAGGATCACAATACAATATATCACGATATATCATGATACTGCTACAAAGCAATTTTTTGTTTGTTTCTTTTTCTAAAATGATCGTTTCCTTGAAGAATTGAATTACAGCAGAAATCTGCAAAAATACTAAACACATTTTTATTTGATCACAACAGGGTCTAATGTTCTATCACAAAATGTTCCTGTGTTCAAACTGAAATTCTGTTTTACCTAAAAATATTCATACAGTACTTTTTAATATCAATACAGTATTGTGAAATGAAATATTGCAATATATTGCAGAACTGATATTTTCTAACACCCCTACCCATGGGTTGAACTGGACCCTATGGTGGGCCGGGTTTGGCCCATGGACCGTATGTTTGACACCTGTGCATTAAATCAAAAAAATTTGGGTTCATTCATATCACCAGGAGGTATTGTGATCACTTTGTTTTGTGTTTTGTTTGTTTGTTTGTGAACAACTTTAGTGTAAACTCTTCCCCCCATCTTCCCCACAGATAGGCCTAGGCCCTGGGACCAACCCAGTACATTTTGGTCCCAGTAGGCCAAAGTTCAAGGTCACAACATCTACAATTTTCCATCTGTCATCATTGAGACATTTTAGAAAATCCATCAAAAATTCAAAATGACTCCGATTAGCCTCCAATTGGATCCACCCGTAGCTTAGAACAATATAACAATAACTCTTGTATCTGGAACTAAATTGTCCACATCCACTGTGGAATGTGGACTCTGTGGACATTTACATTTAACAGTGAAAATCCCATTTCCCACACATTTAAAATTAGAACTCAACAAATATTGATGTGAATTGAATCTAATTTGACAGACACATGACTGGGACCAAGCTTCAGCTGTTTCTGTGTATGGAACAACCTGGAAACTGTTGAATTTAAACAGAAACAGTGGATCCACACATGCACAGCGTTCAGGGTGAAGGAGGAGGTTTGGGTTCAATGAACACTTGTTTACAGTTTATTCTGCTGTTATTTGCCTTTAGATCCCATTGGTCTGGATGTGGAACAGTTCCACACCTTTGACTGTTCAGATCTAAACTGTCATTTAGTACCACTCCAATTTCATTGTTTGCTTTTTTGCACAATGGCAATAAAGGCTATTCTATTCTATTTTTACACTTTGTAAATTCATCCCACGGACCAAACTGGACCCTTTGGTGGGCCGGTTTTGGTCCGCATGTTTGACCTCCCTGTCCTTTCCCCTGTTTTTTTCCCTGTTCTTTCCCTGTCCTGTAAAAGTCCTCTTTCCTTGTGAAGCACTGACCTCCAGTTTGTGGTTGAGCTGGAACACGGTCTGGGTTTTGTGACACAGCTGGGCAAAGCAGGAGCTCAGGCTGGTCATCTTCTGCCGGCCCTCGTACGTGATGTCGGCCTGGTCCGGGTCTATCTCCCCCAGCAGCAGATCCACGTCCACGAAGGCCTTGTCGAACTCCTTCTCCAGAACCTCTAACCACCGGAAGATGGACATGCCAGGGCCGAGGCCCGAGCTGTGCCCCGCCGGGGAGGACCTACTGGAAGCGGACATGGCGACAGCAGCACCGGGCCGACGGTTCGGAGGCGGAGGAGGGACGGAACCAGCACCGAACAGGACGGACAGGCCGAATACTGAAGCACACCGAGGCCCCGGGCCGGTTCTGAGGCCCTAAACAGACTCTTTAAATAGGTTTAAAATTCTAAGAACGGTACGGTCTATCCAGGAAGTGACACCCATCGGGATGGCGACTGGATCTGTCATCCACTACGACAGTGTGTTCTGTTTGACGGCAGGGGAAAGCAATGGATGACAGAACCAGGATCAGTGGGGGTCTCGAGCTTTGTTTATTTATTTATTTATTTACATCTTTTAATGTACAAAACTACGGAGCCCCTTTGGTGACGTGAGGACAAAAATATTATTGCGTGTCCAGGAGTTATGAACTCATGAACGCGCATGAATAGGATGTTTTCCTCACATGTCACCACAGAGGCTCCGGACACTTTTCATTTTCATATTTATTTGTCAACATAAAATTGGGTAAATCTAATTTACTAAATGTAGAACAAGAGACAATTTTCACTAAAAGCATTTATTAAGAACATCTATCTATCTATCTATCTATCTATCTATCTATCTATCTATCTATCTATCTATCTATCTATCTATCTATCTATCTATCTATCTATCTATCTATCTATCTAGATGTCTATGATTGTTAGAATGTTGTTCATCTATTGGACTGATTCCTGTGGATGGTTCCCTTATTATTATTTGTTCTGTTTTTAAGATGGTGAAACAT
The DNA here is from genome assembly GCF_902148855.1 of Sphaeramia orbicularis. Lineage (NCBI taxonomy): Eukaryota > Metazoa > Chordata > Actinopteri > Kurtiformes > Apogonidae > Sphaeramia > Sphaeramia orbicularis. The sequence goes on from NC_043979.1 coordinate 1,896,408, forward strand.
TTAATCAGTGGTTTCATGGCTTTTACTCCATAAATTGGGGTTGGATCCACAGCACTTTGTACAAAGATTTATAGATTTATATAGATAAATAGATTTACAGATTTATATAGATAAATAGATCGACAGATTTATATAGATAAATAGATTGACAGATTTATATAGATAAATAGATTTATAGATTTATATAGATAAATAGATTGACAGATTTATATAGATAAATAGATTTATAGATTTATATAGATAAATAGATTTACAGATTTATATAGATAAATAGATTTATAGATTTATATAGATAAATAGATTTATAGATTTATATAGATAAATAGATTGACAGATTTATATAGATAAATAGATTTATAGATTTATATAGATAAATAGATTTACAGATTTGTATAGATAAATAGATTTATAGATTTATATAGATAAATAGATTTATAGATTTATATAGATAAATAGATTTACAGATTTATATAGATAAATAGATTTACAGATTTATATAGATAAATAGATTTATATAGATAAATAGATTTACAGCTTTATATAGATAAATAGATTTACAGCTTTATATAGATAAATAGATTTACATATTTATATAGATAAATAGATTTATAGATTTATATAGATATAGATATACTGGCAAATTATAAAGAGCTAACTTCCTGCCTAACTTCCATCCACATTATGATATATTAAGTTGAATAATTATACAAAGTAATTTATATTGCAAAAGATTTTAATTTAAATCAACTTAGAGTACAATGAACTGACAATATTAAGTCTAATGATTATACAAAGCAATTGACATTGGAACAAAGTTTAAGTTAAATTAACCCTTTCATGCATAGCAGTCACTCCAGTGGACAGTTCTTCTCCAGCTGTTCTCTTGTATATTCATGGGTTTTGTTGTTTTAGTTCCATATCAGCCAAAACAATGGACACTAATGCATCATCCCAAACACTGACATTCATACCATTACTGTAAGTTTGCTGTTCTAGATAAACCTGATCTGCACTAACATGTTTGAGTGTAAATTAATTGCTTGTTATTGTTATCAAACTGCAATTAAAAGGGTTATTTATTTATTTATTTCTATTATTTTGCATATTATCTCCATGAAGTGAGTATTGACTAGTATTAGAGTATGTTAAAATGTGAGAAAACAGCAGATTAGCAGCATTAAAAATGTTTTTATTTCATAGTTTTCACACAATACATCAATAAATACATGTTTCTTTGCTTCAAGAATTAAATGCATGGTGTCTGTCAAGATGTGGGAACATTTTTGGAACTCCATGAAAAATAGGTTCATAAACGAATTTTCAGTTGCATTCTTTTTTTCGTGTCTAAAGAAGAATAAAAACACTCAGGAAAAAAAAAAATCTTGATTAAAGTTCTCATAATTCATGCATGAAAGGGTTAACTTGGCATTTAGTGTGTTGGACTTAAAATAGTAATTCCATTCAAATCAAGCATTTCAGTTTAATGCACTCAAGTTTTCATTACTTATTACTTACATTTTTTAGGCAATGGGTCACCTCAGATTTTTTAAGTAAACTCAACTTATCTGGTTTTACAGTGAAGATACAGCTTTAAAATGTGTAAATATATTATAATGACCCTTTTGATAATTTTTCACAGTATGTACAAGCAGACACACCATCACACACTGATATTACTGTTAGTTGGACTTTATGTTCTTTACATAAGTGCTTGTACTGAACAATTATTCAAATTCATCTTCTCTGGAATTCACACATTTATTGTGGAACAAGCAAATTAAAGCAAACAAAAGCTTCTGCCAGTTCAAATGGACCATAAGCATCATCTGAAACTCAGAAACATCTTCTATAACCAGTGTTTTAACTCAGTCTAGTGCAGAGTTGGTCAAACTGTGGGAATGGGGGGGAGGTGGCGTGAAGTCCTTCCAGGGGGGTCATGGATCAGTCCTGGGTGTTTTTTTGTTCTTCAGGTTGGAACATGTATCAGGTGGAACTAATGTTTGATGGTTGGAACACCCTGGACTCATTTTGTGGACGGACACCAAACCAATCTGTTGCCATGGTGATCTGTCACTAGACTAGACAAAGAGTTTAGGTTTGGACAAGGACTGGACTGGAAAAGACCCATGGACACACAGGGTTGTGTTTTGGACCAGTTTGGACTTCTCTGTTCTCAGATGTCCAGTGGAAACGGGCTCATGGACCCACTGATACTGGTCACATGTTCACCTGTGGAACCGACATGTGTTTGTTGGACTAAAACAGGGCTGTCAGACTCATGTTAGTTCAGTTCCACTTTCAGTCTGATATGATCTAAAGTGGGCCGGAGCAGTAAAATAATATAAATAATAGCATAAGAACTTTTGAGTGAAAAAATTAAATTCCATAATGAAAATATTTACATCTACAAATTGTACTCAAACATAACATGAACAAATATGAACAACCTGAAAATACTTTAGTAAAACTAGAAGCACTTGGAGAGCGCAGACCTCTGCCAAGGCTGATCAGTGGCCCCCCCCGTGGGCCCCCCCACCCCCGATCACCACCAAAATTTAATCATTTCTTCCTTATCCCATTTCCAACAAACCCTGAAAATTTCATCCAAATCTGTCCATAACTTTTTGAGTTATGTTGCACACTAACGGACAGACAAACAAACAGACAAACAAACCCTGGCAAAAACAGAACCTCCTTGGCGGAGGTGATAAGTGCAATGTTAACAATATTATGCCTTAGTTTATCACTTATACATGTGGATCACAACTTAGAGATTATAGTGGATCTACAAATACACACAACATTAAATAACAGACAGAATATTATTAAAGTTCCACAGACTTCTCTCAAGACATTTCAGATATTCACATTTTTTTAATAAAAGGCTAGTCTGTAAATGTAAACATTTTTGTGTTATTACCTCCACCAGGAGGTACTGTGATCACTGTGCTTTGTTTGTTTGTTTGTTTTTTTTTAGCAACTTTAGTGTAAAACTCTTCCACCCATCTTTTCCCAGATCTTCCCCACAGATAGGCCTAGGCCCTGGGACCAACCCAGTCCATTTTGGTCCCAGTAGACAAAGTTCAAGGTCACAGCAAGAGTCACAACATCTACAGTTTTCCATCTGTCATCATTGAGACATTTGTAAAAAATTCATCAAAAATTCAAAACGACTCCGATTCTCCTCCAGTTGGATCCACCTGTAGCTTAGAACATCTCTTGTATCTGGAACTAAATTGTCCACATCCACTGTGAATGTGGACTCTGTGGACATTTACAACTGAACATTGAAAATCCCATTTCCCACACATTTAAAATTAGAACTCAACTAATATTGATGTGAATTGAATCTAATTGGACAGACACATGACTGGGACCAGATTCAACTGTTTCTGTGTATGGACAACCTGGAAACTGTTGGATTTAAACAGAAAGAGTGGATCCACACATGCACAGCGTTCAGGGTGTTTGGTGGAGGTTTGAGTTCTCTGAACACTAGTTTTACTTTTTTTACACTCAAACAAAGACACAAATTTACAGTTTTCATTAGTTAGAGGTTATTAGGATAGTATTTGACTAGTCTGATCCACTTCAGACTGAAATAACCTAAAATGATTCTAACATCCTTGATTGTTCGTATCTTCAGTGTAATTTTTACATTTCACAAACTCATCCCAGGGACCAAATTGAACCCTTTGTTGGGCCGGATTTGGCCCCTGGGCCGCATGTTTGACACCTGTGGTCTAGAAAAAGGAACTTTATTGTCAGAGTTGAAAGATAACTGGACATTTACTATTTTTATTTGGGTAAGTATTGTCTCGGAGCAGTCTGGGTGAGTTTATTTGGATTATGCAAACAAAAATCTAAGTCATTTTTAATTTGAACAAAAAATGATTCAAGGAAAAGCAAAAAGTATTGATATGATATTGATGTTTCTGTCAATAACAGTTGTAATTGCACCATTGGTACAGAGTTGTTGGGGTTGGGGGGGCTGGAGGTCTATGGTCCTTTAAAGGGGCGGGGCACAGAAAAAAACTGAGACCCAGTGCTTTAGTGTGTGTTAGTGGCCGGCTGATAGGTTTATTATTTTAGATTCTTCTTCTTCTTCCTCTTTTTTTTTTTTTTTTTTTTTTTTTGTAAATTTATTTTTAGTTTCTGTTGGATTTTCTTCCCATGTTGTTTTATTGTGGCCACACCCCCTTTTGGGATATAATGAGGCTGATTGGCTCACACCTGTTTTTCCACCCAGAGCAGAACAGGACTGTGCTGAACAGAGAAGTGAGGTGAGCAGAAAGAACATGGGAGTTTGATTTGTTTGACATATTATTTTGAACAGATATTAAGCTGTATATTCATGTGGAATGGGTTGTTTTCTTTGTCGAAGTGCAGTTTGGTTCACATACCTACTGCTGTTCACTGGATGAGTGAGGAGTTTGAACCCTTGGTAGGCGGAGCAAAGCATGTGGGAAATATGGAGCCAATGTGGGGCCATAAGTTTTATGTATGAAATATAATTTTAATTCTTTTGAATAAATAATTTATTTTCATTTTTTACTTTATATATATTTTAATATTTGAGGTTTTATTTTTTCAGTTGCATGTTTTTCTTTTCAGATTCAGATCTTATTTTTCATGGTTTCAAATCTTTTTTTTCAGTTTCAGATCTCTTTGTTTTTTCGCTTGTTCAACTTTGGCCTGAATTGGTGTGGTGGGCGTGGCCTCAACTGATTTATTCAAAAGAATTACTGAAGTTGAATCAAAATTATATTAACCTGAAAAAACTTTTCATACCCTTATTTTTATTTGAACACGTTGTTGTATTTTTCAAAATTCAAGATCAAAACTTAATTTTCAGTTTCAAATTTTATTTTTTCATATACAAAACTTCTGGCCCTAAATTGGCTCCGTAGTAATTAATTGTAGTGGCATGTTTTGTTTCTTTTGTTTGTTCTTCTGTTTGAAATGTGTGTGGATTAAATTACAATTTAATTATGAGTAATATGTCTTGTTTGTAATAACTGTTTGTGCTTTTAAAGAAAATATAACCTAAGTAATTTTGCAAAATAACTTATGTACAAATGTTTGTGTTTTAGTTTCACGGCGCTCGATGATGAAATAAATATTGTACCAGTTGAACTCTACGCTGTTTCACTGGATGCCAAGGGCTGCTACAGTGTGTGTGTGGTGGTGTGTGTGTGTGTGTGTGTGTGTGTGTGTAAAGGTCCGTTTCTGTTTCTGAGGTGAAGAAAACCCTGTGCAGCTGGTCCTTGTGCATCCTTTAGGAGATGGTTTATTGCAGTTCGCTGTAAGATGTTCGAGTGAATGGGGGAGAAAACACAAACGAGTCACACACAGTCACACTGAAAACCTCTGCTACTACATATTTCAGTCGAAACATCTCGGCTTTTGTCAAACAGACAGTGTTGCAGTTCTGTAACACATCTGTAACATGTGTCCAAAAATAATGAAGATAAAAATATAAAAGGCAAACATGACTGATGGCAAAGAGGTCCAGCTGTTCAGTGATGCCACTGCTTCAGACATCAGTGTTGTGTCCATGTCCATCTGCATCAGCACAGAACGCAGAAGAACAAAGAAGACAAAGCCTGTCCATGACGTGGAGGACGCAGACATTTTACACATAAATTCGGCCCTCTGTTCCTGTTTAAGACTAGAAAAGCACTCGGAGAGCACAGACTTCCGCCAAGGCAGAATGAATCTGAGCAGAGGATCGACCTGTAGACTTTATCCACCATTCTGATAACATTATTATGGCTTTGCTCTGGAAATATGACGACATTATTCTTATAATAACATATCAACTTTATTCTCGTAAAATTATGATTGTTTTTGTATTCAACTTTACAGGTTTTATGTCAATATTTTACGACTTTATTCTCATATCAACAGATGTTTTTATTACCCTCCACCAGGAGGGTACGTGATCACTTTGGGCTTTGTTTGTTTGTTTGTTTTTTAGCAACTTTATGGGAAAACTCTTCCACCCATCTTTCCCAGATCTTCCCCACAGATAGGCCTCGGCCCTGGGACCAACCCAGTCCATTTTGGTCCCAGTAGGCCAAAGTTCAAGGTCACAGCAAGTCACAACATCTACAGTTTTCCATCTTCATCAGTGAGACATTTTTTAAATTCATAAGAATTCAAAATGACTCGATTCTCCTCCAATTGAATCCACCCATAACTTGAACATTATCTTGTATCTGGAACTAAATTGTCCACATCCACTGTGGATGTGGACTCTGTGGACATTTACATTGAACATTGAAAATCCCATTTACCACACATTTAAAATTAGAACTCAACTAATATTGATGTGAACTGAATCTAATTGACAGACACATGACTGGGACCAAGCTTCAACTGTTTCTGCTGTATGGAACAACCTGGAAACTGTTGAATTTAAACAGAAAGAGTCGATCCACACATGCACAGCGTTCAGGGTGAAGGAGGAGGTTTGGGTTCAATGAACACTTGTTTTCTTATGTGGCCCTAATACGCCCTCGTACATAATAACCAGGGAAGAGGACATATCTGGACTTTACCTTTAAAACTGTTGTAATTCCTAAATTATTAATGTAGTATTTTGGTTAAAGCCCTTGAATTAAAGTCCACAGTTCAGTCACATGTTGGTGGTTTCATTTCATATTCACTGTGGTGGTGCACAGACATAAAAATACAACATCTGTGTTCCAGTCCAAACAGGTCTGGGCCTGAGTCCAGTTTAGTAATGATGGGACTCTGGTCGGTCTGAGTCTGTGGTGGGTCGTAGAAGGTCCACATGCTGAACCAACACAGAAACAGCATTAGCATTGGGTTGGTGTTAGTGTGTGTGTGTGTGTGGGGGGGCTAATGGCACTAGCATGGCTCCATTTATTTTAGTTTGTTTCCAAAACAAAAAGACATAAATTCTCCAAAAAGTCATGTGCAGCAGTTTTTCCACTGGAGCCGTAGTTTGTACCTTCATCTGGACTGGAAAACGCTGCCACAAAAACAGAACAAACCTTCTGTTGGCACACACAACAGTTTGGACACTACTCAGAATCACCTCCAAGTCAGTGAGATGTTCATATAACAAAGGTGTTTGTGTAAACATAATGAATGAAGGAGGAGTTTAACTAGATTATGTAAAAACACTTAATTTTTATAATAATCTCCTGCTTTTCGTTTTAAACAGCTTCAAATATGTATGAAATATATTTCCTCATATTTCATAGCAAGTTATTACATATCCCAAAACTTAGTTCTACAGGTGAATCGGATGCAGACCAGGGCTGTCCAACTCACTTCAGTTCAGGGACCACATTTGATCTGAAGGGGACCGGACCAGTAAAATAATAACATTATAACCTGTAAATAATGTCAACTCCAGGTTTTTGTCTTTGTTTTGGTGTCATAAAAAACATTAAATTATGAAAAGAGTTTCCATTTACAAACTTTCCTGAAAATTCTTAAGAAAAATAAGAGCAATTTCAACAATATTATGCCTCAACTTGTCATTTGAACATGTGTATTACACACAATGTTGCACAAAACATTTAGTAATAGTAGCAGAATGTTGTTAAAATTACACTTTATTTCCGTTAGATATTTAGGTTGTTTATATTTGTTCAGGTTATTCACATTTTATTGTGAAATGATAGTTTGTAAATGTAAATATTTTCATAGTTTAAGGTTATTTTTTGCACCAAAAGACAGAAAAAAGTGTAATTGTGTATATTTATAGGTTATTTTGCTATTATACTAGTCATTTTAGCACTTTGTAAATTCATCTTGTGGGTTGAAGTGGAACCTTTGGCGGGCCGGTTTGGCCCACGGGCCACGTGTTTGACACCCCTCATCTAGACGCATGACCCAACAAATACGCCAAACTAAGGGACAGGCACCTCACGTCCTAAATCTGACCACAAAATCTCAAAGTCTCACCATATTTGAGATCCCATTAACTACTGTTAGCTAAGAGCTAATGTTAGCACTCACCGACTTCTGAGCTAATATTACAGTTGCTACTGTTCAAAATCATTCAGTTGTAAATAAGTGCTGAAAATATTGATCAGAATAGGTCGAAATTGCGTAGGTATAGAACGCCAAATGCCGTAAGAACTGGCGTGACATACCATGCGATTTCATTAATCAGTTTCTAAAGTTGTTGTTTTAAATTCAGGATGTTAATTAGTAAGAAAGCAGAAGATTATTACAAAATGTAGATGTTATTACATAAAGACATGAAAATTACTTATTCACATGTGTGTTGTCGCAGTCCTCAGTCCAGAACCAGACGTCTGACAGTGAGTGTAAACATGAGCATATGACACATACAGTGGGATGGTTTAAGTTAAGGGGTGAGTTAAAGCCTCCTTAAGGGATTCTTCTATTCAATGGTTCGTTTTCCTTCAGAGGGTTGTGGGGGGGGCTGTCTTGGCTGCCAACAGGGCTGTCACCAGTTAATCACAGGGCTGACCAGGAGCATCCACTCTCACATTCACACCTACTGGTATTTGAGTTGGACCAGTTTACCCAGTTCAGGTGTTTGTCATCTGTGGACGGTGGAGAACCTGGAGAGAACCGACACAGACAGAAGGAGAACCTGCACAAACGGAGCCTTTGGACAGCCGTTACCCAGGACGGAGCCGCTCCGTCACTATAGTCACTTTTCCACTGACCCTCAAACTGCGTGAATATAACTTGCGCATAAAAATTTGTCTGATGGAAAAAAGGACAATTTCACCAAAACTCTATTTTTTGGTGAAAAGTTTTCGTTCTTCCAAGAGGTGGTGTTTCTGGTGTAGTAAAATTGGCATATCACGCAAAACTGCAACAGAAAGACCTTTTTGCGCAACTAGTCATGTGAACAACAAAAAAAGGATGTTGATGGATGTTACAACAAGAGAAGAAGAAAAGCTTTAAAACATGAGGAAACCCAATCATTGTAGAACTTAGTACGAGACAGAGAGGGTAACAAGTATCCAAAAAACACATATTTATGTTTGTCGACATGACTTCTCGTGTCATCTCGCAATAATAAATAAACAGATCATTGCATTTGTGATTTGATGGAAAAACCCACATTACGCACTTCTGTTTTTTAAAAATTTAGTAAATATGGGTAAAGTTTTGCGCAGATGTCCAATGGAAAGCGACTCTGTTTGTCTTCTGTACAGATGCACCTCCTCCAATGATGTAGTGTCGGGTCTGTATTGTGTGGAGCTATTGTTGGCTGCTGCCCTCTGGTGGTCAAACATCCCTTAAAGCTGCTTTAACTCAGGTTGGCTCTGAGGAAAGAACTGAAGCTTCTCTGATCCGTACAACCTCAGTTACGGTCGAAACACAGTGGTACCTGGATGTACGAGTTTTCATTCGTTCTGTGACCCGAGCTTGTAACTCAATTTGCTCGTATGTCAATCAATTTTCCACATTGAAATTAATTGAAATGGAACATTAATAATAAGTATTTAATGTAAATGTATTTTATTTGAGTTAGTTTTTTTAAATGCAATTGTAAATGTGCAGATGGTGGTGATATTTGGTCTTACAGCTATTATCTCCTGCTGTCGCTGTCCACAGGGGAGGTGCTGAAACGCTTTGTGTCTGGAAGAGGTGAACAGATGAACCAGGGTTAGGAAAAGAAATTTGGCAAAATAACTGAACAAAAAGCCCAAAAACGCCAGCACTACCCAACAGAGATGCTTCCACGGTGAGGTAACCCCGGTAACCACGTGAAGTGAACCAGTGAGACGTGGGATGCCGGGCGGATGTTGTGTGCAACTAGCGGCGGTGTTTCTGAACTCACTCATAAATCAGATTTTGACTCGCAACTCAAGCAAAAAAATCGACCGAGCACCGGCTCACAACTCAGAAAACTCGTAAGTCGAGGTACCAGCGTTGTACGAAAACTGTAAACAGTATTCAGGTTCCAAACAGATAGTACCAAAAAAAGAAAGACTTGTTTCTAAAGACGATGAATCTGGAGGAAGCATTGGAGTTCTGCTACGTCAACAGAGTGGCACATGAACGCACACCTGGGGGCGGGATGACGGACAGGCAGACTGTGACGGACAGGCTGACTGTGACAGACAGGCAGACTGTGACGGACAGGCTGACTGTGACAGACAGGCTGACTATGACAGACAGGCAGACTGTGACGGACAGGCTGACTGTGACAGACAGGCAGACTGTGACGGACAGGCTGACTGTTGTGACAGACAGGCAGACTGTGACAGACAGGCAGACTGTGACAGACAGGGGCAGACGGTGACAGACAGCTGACTGTGACAGACAGGCTGACTTGTGACAGACAGGCAGCTGTGACAGACAGGCTGACTGTGACAGACAGGTGCAAGACTGTGACGGACAGGCAGACTGTGACGGAAGGCAGAACTGTGACAGACAGGCTGACTGTGACGGACAGGCAGACTGTGACAGACAGGCTGACTGTGACAGACAGGCAGACTGTGACGGACAGGCAGACTGTGACGGACAGGCAGACTGTGACAGACAGGCTGACTGTGACGGACAGGCTGACTGTGACAGACAGGCTGACTGTGACAGACAGGCTGACTGTGACAGACAGGCAGACTGTGACAGACAGGCAGACTCTGAGGTCAAACAGGAAGTCAGCAGGAGGTCCACTGATCCAGTCAAAGGACACAGCTGTGTGTCCGACAGAGGACCCAGAGGGGACACTGGGGGGGACACCAGGCGTCTTCTCAGTCTGCTGTGCAGGTCCCAGGGGAGGCTGCAGTGTAAAGGGGGGGGTTTACTTCAGGGACAGTTTGTGCTTGGGTTTGTGTTGGGTCATTCATTTCCATGCTGTTTATTTCTAACAAGTCATTTCATATTAAAATCACAAGTCAAATGAAAATATCCAATCAATAATGTTATACAAAATGTATTTTCATGTAAGGAAACTGTGAAGTGTCAAAATAAACTCCACACTGGATCACTCTGGTGTTGTTGTATTACTGAATGTTCAAATGTGAACTGTGGTGAACTTGGAAACTGTCCCGCAGCGGTGAACAGAAAGTGAATTGAGCCCATCCGTCCCACAGTGCACTTGTGTTAGGACATGTTGGGTTGTCGTCGGCAGCTTCCGGAGGCTCCTGTGGTCTGTACATGAAGGTGAGGAGGAACAGAGCCACGTTGTAGGAACACCAGTACGCCGTGTGGGAGGTGACCGCAGACCAGTAGCGGCTCTCCACTAAACCCTCGGCAGCTCAAAGTCAATGCGCCGCTCCAGTTCCACTGAAAGACACAGAAGGACCAGGTTAGACCCAGGTAGACCCAGGTAGACCCGGTAGACCCCGGTAGACCCCGGTAGACCCCGGTAGACCCCGGTAGACCCAGGTAGACCCAGGTAGGACCCCGGTAGACCCCAGGGGACAGCGAGGACACTTTAACACAAGGACTCTGACACATATGGACGTACAGGACTGCAATGCTTTAGGCAGTCTTTAGATTAGATGTTTTTATAGCGTTTAAACCAGGGGTGTCAAACATGCGGTCCTGGGGGCCAAATGCGTCCACACCAAAGGTTCCAGTCCAGCCCATAGGATGAATTTACAAGTGCAAAAACTCCACAGTCAAGGCTGTGGAACTCATTTAGTGCGGTTCCACATACAGACCAATCTGATCTACAGTCAAATAATAACAGCAGAAGAACCGACAAAAAGAATGACTCCGTATTTTCTTCTGTTTGATGTGAAAAAAAAACAATATTCCATTATGCCTATAAAATAATGACAACTTGAAATATTTGTCTTTGTTTTTAGTCCAAAAAATAACATTAAATTATGAAAATATTTACACTTACAAACTATCCTGTGACAATAAAATGTGAATAAACCTGAACAAATATGAACAAAACTGAAGCATCTAAAGAAAATTCAGCCCAATTTGAACTCTTCCCTCCTGTCCCTCAGTGTTTAGTGTCTTTGTAGATCTGATCCAGAATGCACATGAAGAAATGATAAGTTGAGGCAGAACATTGTTAAAATTGCTCTTATTTTCTTAAGAAATTTCAGTTTTTCAGGTTATTTAAATTTTTTTTTTGTTTCGATAGTTTATAAAAGTAAGTATTTTCATAATAAATGGGTTTTTTTTGCACTAAAACAAAGACAAAAATATGGAGTTGTCATTATTTATAGGTTATTCTGTTAGTATTTTACTGGTCCGGTCCACTGCAGATCAAATGGAGCTGAATGTGGAACCTGAAAGAACAGGAGTTTGAGAGCCCTGGTTTAAATGAACATACATATTTATTTCTCGGTCTCTTTTCTTGGTCACAGCCTTAAAAGACACAAAACAGAACAGTGTTCAGAATATGTCACTGTCCACAAGGGGGTGCCACAGGGTTCCACATTAGGACCCCTCCTTTTTATTCTGTATATAAATGACTCTAGGCACAGTGTGTCTGATGCTGATCTGTATTTTATGCTGATGACACAGTTATTTACTGCTGTGGATCAACTCTTGCTCAAACCACTGAATACGTGCAGAGGTTTTGATGCAGTCCAGCACTCACTTCTTCAGCTGAAACTTGTCCTCAGTACTGAAAAAACTAAGACGATGCTGTTTTCAAACTCTAAGAAGTTGTCTGAAACTATCCCAATAGTGTCTGCTCTGAGGTGAATGTCCTAGGATATTTTTCCCGCCTGATTTTAAATTACATTAGTCTTGTAATATTATGACTTTATTCTCAAAATATGACAACATTATTCTCATAATATTACGAAATCATTCTTATAAAATGATAACTTTTTGTATTCGACTTTATTCTCGTAGTGACAGTGTTCTTATTTTCTTATGTTGCTCTAATACGCCATAGTACAAAATGTAATATATTAAAAAAATATATATTTCAGGTGCGTAAAGGGTTAAAAAGTTTACACAAATTTCTGGACTACAGTTGATGCTGTGCCCTGTTGATCAGGTGCAGGTGGACCTTCCAGACCTGGTCCAGACCTGGTTCGGCCCCAGTCCAGACCCGGTCCCCTCAGTGGACTCACCGGAGGCGTTGTCCATGACAGCAGAGGTGGACTGGGACATGGCCGCCGCTGCCTCCTCCACCCTTCTCTCCTCCTCCATCTGTTTGTCCTTCTCCTCAGTTTCAGCCACTGTCGTTCCTTCTTCCACCTCAGAGGCCCCGCCCTCAGAGTCTGATGGCTCCTCCTCCACTCCGCCCACTTGGCCACTGGAACGGGAAAAACGGGAAAACAGAATTCCGCCGATTCCCTTCCCAAGACTCGCAGCACCTGAGTGGAAGAGAGAAGAACGATAGACGCATGAATCAGTCATCTGAACTAGAAATAAAAAAAAATAAAAATAAAAAAAGAACTAGAAATACAGTAAAAAAAAGACAAAAAAGAACTAGAAATATATGTTTAACTGGGTGAACCCCGCCTTCTCCCATTGGCAGCTGGAATAGAATAGAATAGAACAGAATAGAATAGAACAGAATAGAATAGAATAGAACAGAATAGAATAGAATAGAATAGAACAGAACAGAATAGAGTACAACAGAATAGAATAGAATAGATTAGAACACAATAGAATAGAATACAGTAGAATAGAATAGAATAGATAAGAACAGAATAGAATAGAATAGATTAGAACAGAATAGAATACAGTAGAATAGAATAGAATAGAATAGAACAGAATAGAGTAGAACAGAATAGAATAGAACAGAATAGAATAGAACAGAATAGAATAGAGTAGAACAGAATAGAACACAATAGCATAGAATAGAATAGAGTAGAATAGAGTAGAACAGAACTGAATAGAGTAGAATAGAATACAATAGAACAGAATAGAATAGAACAGAATAGAATGGAGTAGAATAGAATAGAGTAGAATAGAGTAGAACAGAATAGAATAGAACACAATAGAATAGAATAGAGTAGAATAGAGTAGAGTAGAACAGAATAGAATAGAATGGAATAGAATGGAGTAGAATAGAATAGAATAGAACAGAATAGAATAGAGTAGAACAGAATAGAATAGAACAGAATAGAGTAGAATAGAATAGAACAGAACAGAATAGAGTAGAACAGAATAGAATAGAGTAGAATAGAATAGAGTAGAACAGAATAGAACAGAATAAAATAGAATAGAATAGAACAGAATAGATAGAACAGAATAGAACAGCAGAACAGAATAGAACACAATAGAATAGAATAGAATTGAATAGAATAGAACAGAATAGAAAACAATTGAATTGAACAGAACAGAATTGAAAACAATAGAATAGAACAGAATAGAATAGTATACACTTTATTGTCACTGCAGAATACCATTTGTAAGATGTTCACATAAAATACATACATCAATTATAAAACAGTTAAGAATAAAAAATATTTGAAAAAATAAAACAGTCACGTACAAAAAGACACACACACACACACACACACACACACACACACACACAGAGGTAGAATGTGTAGAATGTACATGTTTATGCTCCAGTGGTGCTGCAGCTGTCTGAAGGACTCAGTGACTGAATATGGACGTTCATGGAGGACTCAGAACACACATTCAGTTCTAACGTGTTGTGTCTGTTTCACCTCTGGTTGTGTCTGTGATGGGTGTGTGTGCACAACCGCCACCTACTGGACAGCAGGCACCGCTAATCTGATCAACACACGTCAGTAACTGGTGTCAAATACAGTTCTTCATCTGTTCAGATATGACCATATTTGGACATTCAGAGGATCCGTAGTTACCAGGACAGAATAGTTTTTTGTGTCAACTTTCAAACATTTTAACTTTCCAAACTGATCTGAATGTATCATCCTCTGCACTTAGTATTTGTCAGTCATTTTCCTGTATTGAATTTACCGATCCAGCAGATGTTAATAATAGCTCTGAGTAAATTTAACAATTATTCTATCAAAACAAAGCTGAAGAAAAAGAACCGGATCAGATCTCCTCCTCCCACTACTACTAAACCACAGGTGTCAAACATGCGGCCCGGGGGCCAAATCCAGCCCGCCAAAGGGTCCAATCCGGCCCCTGGGATGAATTTGTGAAATGCAAAAATTACACTGAAGAAATTAACAATCAGTGGTGTCAAAATCATTTGAATTCAGCTTCCACATACAGACACATACAGTCTGATTAGATTTCAAGTGGGTCAGAACCAGTAAAATATTATCAGAATAACCTACAAATAATGACAACCCCAAATTCTCTTTGTTTTTTTGGTGTAAAGAAGTAAAGTTACATGAAAATGTTTACATTACCAAACTATACGTTCACAACAAATGTGAATAACCTGAACAAATATGAACAAACAGAAATGTCTTAAAAGTAAATGCAATTTGACCAGTATTCTGCCTGTTATTAAATGTTTTGTGCGATTGTAACGCACATGTGTAAACGATAAACTGATAAACCGAGGCACAATATTGTTAAAATTACATTTGTTTTTCTTAAGACAATTCAAGTTGTTCATGTTATTCAGATTTTGAAGGAAACTTTGTTGATGTAAACCTGATCACAATATAATTTTACTTTTTTCACTGTTATTTTACTGGTTCAGTCCACTGCAGATTAAACTGGGCTGAATGTGGAACTGAACTAACAGGAGTTTGACAGCCCTGGTCTAAACCAATAAGAAAACACAAAACAAAAAGTTGCTAAACACTAAAGAATGAAAGCAATAACCATGAAAATTTTAAAAATATTCTAAATATTACACAAAAAGCAAACAAATCAAAATAAACAATTTGCAAAAAATACTAAATTAGTAAACAAAATGGTAAATTAACTGTGAACAAAAACTAAATAGACAAATAGCTCCTACAGTTTGGAAACAGACATTTGGTAAAATAACTGCACAAAAAGCACAAAACGCTAGCACAACCCAACAGAGATGCTTCCACGGTGACGTAACCACGGTAACCACGTGACGCGAACCAGTGAGATGTGGGATGCTGGGTGGATGTTGTGTTATTATTTTACTGGTCCGGCCCACTGCAGATCAAACTGGGCTGAATGTGGAACTGAACTAACATGAGTCTGACCCCCCTGTCCTAAACTACACCAGCTCTTCTACTTTAAACTGTTACTTGGACATTATTTCTTGTAAAACATTGCAGATGGTTCCCCGGTTGAATGTGAATCCTCAGCTTTAATATGGTCAGCAGTGTTGGTCCTGCAGAGCTTTTACTCTGTTCAACATCTGACGGATCCAGAAAAACTCCTGTCACACTGTGCATCCAGCTAACAGGACAGAATTGCTTTTATTGATCGCTTCAGACTGGGCTCTGGCCCCACTGCTTGCCTTGCAGCTGCAGTAGAAGCTGCTGTGTGTTGCAGTCTGGACCTGGTCCATGGTGGACTGGATCAGGTCCACTGGGAACCTGCAGCTGACAAAGCCAAAAAGGGTTCGGTTTCCTCCGCTGCCTTTTCCCTCAGAACTAGTGACGCTTGATTATTGTGAACTGTGATCTGTACGGTCAGAGGTAGTATTAGCAAGAAAAATGAGCAAAGTTTAGGAAGAGAAAAAAAAGGAAAGAAAGAAAAAACAGAGAAAAAGAAAAGAAAAAAAGGGGAGAGAAAAAAAAAAAAAAAAAAAAAGGAAAAGGAAAAAAGAAAAGAAAGAGGAAAAAAGAAAAAAGAAAGAAAGAAAAAAAGAAGAAAAGAAAGAAAAGAAAAAACAGAAAAAAGAAAAAAAAGGAAAAAAATGACTAAAGTTGAAACACTTGTGTAAAATAAAAACATTAGTGCATTAACCCATGTGGGTCCGCAGGTTCAGATGTGGTTGTTTTTATCCTGGGCAGAGCTGACTTTAGACCACAGCTGTTCAGTGTCCGACTGCAGTGGAAGCTCCTCTGCCCCTAAAATGACTCCCATTAAATGCTCAAACCTGTTCAGTTGTTTTCATTTCATTGACTCCAAATGTGTTGGAACACGTTCATCTCTCAGACCAGTTGGTTCAGAATCAGTTTGATCCCAGATCAGTGGACTGGATGTTGTTCACTTCTCCTCCATTCCCGTGTCTGTGTTTGTTCATTCCATCTCTGCTCAGTGCATTTGTCCGTAGACGCTCAGCGTCCATGCACTTCAATGGGACTGAGTGGAACTGCTTTATTCAACAACTCTAAACTGGACGCTAATTGGATAAATGACACCATGTTGTCCCGCCCCCGGACGCTCGGCGTCTCTGGGGGTGAACGGAGCTGTGGGCGGAGCTCGGCCTTGCTGGATGCTGAGCTTCCACGTGCTGATTGGAGGATGGGTCCAAAGGCTGAATCCTGTTTGATTGACAGCTGTTTTCAGATGTGCTCCTTCACTGACACAGTTCAGTTTAATACCGTCACACATTCTGCTGTGAAATCACAGAAACCAAATGAACTGTTCATTTACTGACCTGGAAGAAAACACAACCATTGGACTTCCTTGTTTCAATTTAACATAATTTCAACATTTTCTTGTTTCAGTTCCATAATTTAATCATTTCTTGTTTGAGTTTAAAATCATTTTTTCGGCAGGTGTAGAAGGAGCTTCTGTAGTTTAAAGGCTTCAGTCCTCCACCTGGACCACACTGGGCCAAGGCCGTCTGAGCAGCCAAGCTCTGCTGGACATTCAGAGGACACTGGTCCAGTCCCTGGAAAAGATGCCTACTGGTACGATAAGGACACTGAGCATGTTCTTAAAAAGGAACGGAGAGCTGAATTTATGTTTAAATGACTTGACAGTTTTTTTTTTTGATGTAAGCCAACAATGAGCTTCCCCTGTCTGAAAGACCAGCAGCCTCCACTGCTTCAGGGTAAAGATGTTCGTCTAAATTTTATTTTATAAGTACTGACATATAAATTGTTTGGTAACTCATTCTGTAAAATTTAAACAACAATTAATATATTACACTGATATCTAGGGAGTTAAGTTAGTAAATGAGTTGTTCCTGTTTTTAACTTCATTTCCCATCATGCAGTGTGGTACTGCACTTCCTGTCAAACATCATGGACATAGTAACGGGATTTTTCACTAGTTTGTTCAATGACCAAAAATTCAGACGTATGACAAACTGCAGCAGTCAGCTGTGTACGGAGTTAGTGCGATGCCTGAGACACACACACACACACACACACACACCCTCACACACACACCACACACACCACACACACACACACACACACCACACACCCTCACACACACACACCACACACACACACCCTCACACACACACACCACACACACACTTGCCTTTTATAATACAGATAATAGAAATGAAACCCTTTGTGTCATAATGCAAAGCTTTACTTCATGACACTGGGACATCCTGCAGAAATATCTGTAAAAACTATCATTTAACCATTTGATGAGTCGCACTAATGCTGCATTTTCAGTAATATTACATCTGTGTGTGTAGGGCTTTTCTTCTTCTAAAAACAGCTGTGTGACTGGGAGGGTTTGTTGGATTTCTTGTGGTGAAGTATTTTAAAGGCCTTGGTGTTTAACCCTTTAACCCCTGATGTGTCTGTGGTGAGCGTTCTGAATGTATGATTTATTTTAAATATTCATAGAAATTCAACTGTTTCCTCAATAGGATCAAAAAGAATAGACCTTGTTCTTTCCATAGACATCTGAGCATGCTCAGTGCACCCCCCTCCCTCCGCCTGTGGAATGTGCTGAGTCCATTAACACTACACAGCCATATTTTCAAGAGTAGCACACACACACACACACACACACACACACACACACACACACACACACACACACACACACACAGACGCTGCAGCTCACACATCCACATCCTGTCACTTTCATCTTCTTTACTCTGATGGTTGGAGTTGAAACGATACAAGGCTTTTATTTCAGGCATTAGTCAGTTCCTCCAGAAAAATGCAGGCAAAAATCTTTGATGATATGATGGAAAATGTGGGTTTTATGTGATTTTATGCAGTGACATTGTGGGAATTTGCAAAAAATGCGCGAAGTTACGAAAATATGCGGGAACTGGAAAAACGTGTTTTGATCAAGGTTATTATCGTTAACAAAAACTAACGAAATGATGAAAACTAGAATTGTAAAACTTTTTCGTTAACTGAAATAAATAAAGACTATATTTAAAAGAAAAAAAGCCATAACTAACTGAAACTGTATTGTGTGTTTACAAAACTAACTAAACGGATAAAAATTATGAATAAAATTCCCTTCGTTTTTGTCTTCGTCAATTTCGGATTGATACAAAAGCGATTTATTTTGCTCTAGCAATTTTAGCTCACAGCACCATACGACACTTTTTGCTCCGTCACTTGTGTTCACTTGTGGTTTCCAGTCGTCTTCTGGTCCCCACTCTACTGGAAACATGGAGACTAAAGCAGCAGAGTCCTGTCTGGGATTTATTTGAATACGACGACAAAGAGGAAAAGAGACGACTAAACTAAAACTAAGCATTTAGAAAATAATGAAAACTAATAAAAACTGTCAAACCTGCTCTAAAAATGAATTAAACTGAATTAGAGAAAAAAAGTCCAAACTAAATAAAACTAAACTACAGTAGAATGAAAAATCCAGAACTATTAGAACCTTGGTTTTGATGACAAATGGACCCCTGCATAATACACACTATTTGCTTGAATTATGCGATTAAATAATCCTGTTTTTCTGGAGGGCCTGATTTGTAATGACATGGGCTAAAGTCAGAGACAGAACTGTCCCTGACAGATGTGTCCTCCTCACCCATGATGCTGGCCTTCCCCAGGCTGGTGATGGACTCCCCGTAGTGCCGTCTGGTCTGGGGGGGGGAGGTGCAGGGGCTGGGGATGCTCTCTGAGTCGCTCACCGACGCGCTCTCCTTCAGAGGGTGTAACATGGTGGGGCGGATCTGATCGTACGGCGTGGGGCTGCTGGTGTTGTACCTGTACGTCACACATACATGTGGTCCACATCCTGTCCTCAGACACCAGCAGACAGCCGACACACACAGGACTGAGCCACAGTGGTAGATCAGGCCTTTAGATTAGAGGTTTCTGCAGCGTTTAACCCTTTCATGCAAGAATTATGAAAACCTTGGTCAAGATTTTTTTCCTGAGTGTTTTTATTCCTCTTTAGGCATTTATGAACCTATTTTTCATGGAGTTACAAAAATGTCCACGCAGCTGGACACCATGTGTCTAATTTTTGAAGCAAAAAAACATGTATTTAAACCTGTCATCAGAAAGTGATATATGTGAAAACTATGAAATAAAAACATTTTTCATCAGCTAATCTGATGTTTTCTCACATTTTAACAAACTCTAATTCTAGTTATTACTCACTTCATGGAGATAGTATGCATAAAAAAACCTTTTTGTTTAAGAAAACTGTTAATTATAGTCTAATAACAACTAGCAACTGATTTACACTCAGACATGTTAGTGCAGACCAGGTTTATCTAGAACATTACAGTTACAGTGCTGGTATGATTTGCAGTGTATGAGATGGTGCATAAGTGTCAAAACACAGTATTCGAAATCTCTCTGACGGGACATTTTAGTGTCAGTTTGACAGATTAGTGTTGCTAAATGACCCACATTTTACCTTTTAAATTAATTTTTGCTTTAGTCAGACCATAAGGGATTATCCAAAACAAGGAGCTACTTTATATTGAAATAAATGTTTGAATGGCAGTCAGTTAAAGTTTGTTCTGTGATGGGACATGACTGTTTTGACCCATAAGCGTCCACTGTGTTGGCTGATATGGAACTAAAACAACAAAACCCATGAATGTAGAAGAGAACAGCTGTAGTAGAACTGTCCACTGGAGTGACTGCTATGCATGAAAGGGTTAAATGAACAGGCATATTTAGTTCTCAGTCTCTTTTCTTCAGATACAACAAGAAAAAACAGGACATCTGAGCACAGCCTTAAAAGACACACAACAAACTGAACTAAATGGGTTAAAGGCAGTGGTGTAGTCCAGGGTGTACGCAGTGGACCCACTTCTTTTCCAGTCATTGCGTGCATCCTCTTCTAAATCCCCCTGATCTGCTCCATTCCGTCGTATTACCCATGTTTTCCCCTTGGATGGTGAAGCCATGCCCCGCCCTACTCTGCCTCTAATTGGCTAGTACTGACTGCCTTCACTGATTAGATTGGTTAACTTTAGGCATGACGACTGATGAGCCAATCAGAGGCAGAGTAGGGCGGGTCATGCCTGGGAAAATATTGCTAACTAGCGCTGTCCACCTCTGGAACCTGATTGGTCACCTCAGGTGCCAGTGCCACCCCAGTTGATTGACAGGTCACTGCATGCACATAATTCTGAGGTCAGTTTTAAGGTGGTTTCAGAATGAGTCACTGTTTTAAACGACTGGTCACATGACTGCACATTCAGAGAAGAGATTTAGTCACCATTAGTTAAACTGTGTGAGTAGGCTAATGTTATGGAACGCTAATGTTATGAAAGGCTAACATTATGAAAGCAAAAGTTATAAAAGGCTAACATGATGAAAGGCAAACGTTATGAAAGGCTAACGTTATGAAAGGCTAACATGATTAAAGACTAACAATATGAAAGGCTAATATTATAACAGGTTAACGTTATGAAAGGCTAACATAATGAAGGGCTAACGTTATGAAAGGCTAACGTTATGAAACGCTAACGTCATGAAAGGCTAACATTATGACAGGCTAATGTTATGAAAGGCTAACGTTATGAAAGGCTAACATTATGACAGGCTAACGTTATGAAAGGCTAGCATTATGAAAGGCTAACGTTATGAAAGGCTAATGTTATGAAACGCTAACGTCATGAAAGGCTAACATTATGACAGGCTAATGTTATGAAAGGCTAACGTTATGAAAGGCTAACATTATGACAGGCTAACGTTATGAAAGGCTAGCATTATGAAAGGCTAATGTTATGAAAGGCTAAGGTTATGAAAGCCTAACGTTATGAAAGGTTAACATTCTCCTCTGTTTACCTCCTGTTGAATCCATCTCCATTCCTGCAGCTGCTTGTGTGTCCAGTAAAACCTACAAACTGCTCCTGATCAAGTCATGATCATGTTATAATAGTGAACAAATACTACAGATGGATTTATGGGTAAAGTAAATAAAGAAGTCTGTATATGTCACTGTTTCTAAAACAGCGTTTTTCTGGACTTAAAAAAAAAAAGAAGTAGCCAAAAATTGAGCATATACCCACTTCTCCAGGGACCACTACAGCACTGGTTCAAGGTTAAAGTCAGTATTTAGTGTGACCTCTGACCCCATGACAAGAAGCAGCAAAAACCATTAGAAACATCTAGAATGTGTTGAATGTACAAACTACTGTAGTCTGAGCAGCAGTAGAAACTAGAGCTGGGAATCTTAGTTGTAAGGCCGATACCATACGCAACACGATACAGCACCTCCGATCCGATATATTGTAGATACATTTGTGGCACCTCGTGATGCGATACGATACACACCCAGAGCATCAGTTAAGTTCATTCTGATTCAACACATTCCTGGCAGTGCAATTCAAGGAGCTTGATTATTTATTTATCAAATAAAACCATGCCGTTTTACAAAGTGTCTTTCGTTCAGTTTCACATACAGTCAGTGAAACAGTTAGGACTTTGTTTCCAAAGTCGTTTCTCTGTTTCTAACACTCAACTTCTTACTCCTTCGCCAAATCCATTTTTAACCTCCTCAGACCCAGGAAATGTCAGCAAAGAACCAGCTTTTTTGTTTTTTATTAAGTAAGTGCCTATATTGGAAACATCATGATGCAACAGTTTTTTCAAATGCAGTTTTTAACATTTTGATGGAATGTCCTTTGTGGTGGACAGTTTTCTTTTCTTTTGTTTCTGTATAAAGTTGTGAAACTCTTGTCCACAAATGTGGACAGAAAACCCAGAGCTGGGTCTGAGGAGGTTAATGCAATGTATTTGTAATGTAGCTAAAACAGAAAAAGGTTCTGTCACTTTAACACACACCTGTACAGGGTATTCTGGGATGTGCTGCTGGATCTGTATGTGACTGTTTAAGGAAGTATCTGTGGTCTGTACTGCAGTACTCAGTACAGCTGATCTAGTAAAAGTACATGTTCATAAACCACATGTGGTCTCCTCCTTCTGTGTCTGTCACATTCACATACAGACATTACAGTATTCATGGGCGGAGCATGAGCAGTAACTAGTAACTATAACTAATTACTTTTTTAAAAATAATTTGCCCCACACTGGTTAAGGCTGTGAATATATTTCCTGTATTTTCCCTTTTTATCTGAAGAAAAGAGACTGAGAAATGAATATGTATGTTCATTTTAACGCTGCAGAAACAACTAATCTAAAGGATGACTAAACTTTGGCACATATTACTTCTGATCACACTGTATTTGATCCTCAGTGCAGAAAACCTTTATAAAGACACAGGATTCTGTTACTGAACTGCATCACTCACCAGTGAATTTGAACCGGAGCGATGTTACTGTAGTGTTTTAAGATCAGAGGCTCCAACCTGTACGCCTGCAAAACAAACAAAACACATTCAACATTCAAACATACTTTTATTGTCAGTTGACTAGATGGACATGGCACACAGAGAACTGAGACGCTGTTTCTCTGTTATCTTGTTAAATGCCATAAATTAAAAAAAAAAAAAAAAGGCAAAAAATAGAATAAGAATAAAGGATACATAAACTAGAAAAGCACTCGGAGAGCGCAGACCACCACCAAGGCAGAAGGCCCCTCCCCATCACCTCTAAAATTTAATCATTTGTTCCTTGTGCCAGTATCAACATTTCCTGAAAATTTCCTGAAAATCTGTCCATAACTTTTTGAGTTATCTTGCTAACAGCAGCCCTTGGCTCACCAGCCAACTCTGCAGCCTTCTGGGCCACGGCTGCCCCTGCTGTCATTATTATCACCTGACGCAGCTCATGAAGACACAGTTCATAACGAAGACGCTCATCTGATTCAGTCTGTCCAACACTGGACACACGCCGTTCACCACTGAGCCCGTTTACACGACCAGACAAATACCAGAACTGGGAGTAATCCAAGTTTACACGACCAGACAAATACCAGAACTGGGAGTAATCCAATAATGTGATGCGTTTACAGTCACTTCAGAAATGCGATAATGGAAAAACCCTGGTTTATGTTTCAGTCCATTATTTGATTTCTTTTGGAGTACGTTCGTACATTATGATGTCAGACGTACACTTCCTGTCATTTTCAAAACATCCGGTCTTGTCTTGTTACCATGGCAATGCCTACAGTGTCAGCGTTAGCTGTCCTAATGTGGGAGGAGCTAATAAGACGACAAAACAGATCACATTTTGCTGTTATCCTTCATTACATTTCATTGTTTTTTTACTTTTTTCCTTCTTCTCACGGTGTCGCTGCGTAACTTCAGTTTATAGTTTTTTTTACACATGTGCTGATGGAAAAAAAACAAACGAAATAAATCAGATTAACCTGTATACATGCGTGAAGATATCGGAGTATTGGGGAGAAATCTAGGTGTGTTAATCTGATTTCTCATAATTATCGGATAAAGTCAGTCGCATTGTCCTGTTCATATGATTACAAGAATAATCGGAGAACTCCAGAAGTCAGATAATGATGGGAGTACTGGTGTGGATGTCCGAACCTCTCTGGCATACATTTGTTTTTCCTTGGTCTAAAATTGTTCTGTGAGATTTGAGTTGTTTCAGTCATATGACAGCGCTCACCACAGGGTCAGTTGGATGGAATATGTTAAAGAGACGTTTGCAAATGGATGTTGGGAGGATGTGGTCCTGGACGCCGTTGTTCCCAGGCCGGATCCCACGCAACGCCAAGAAAACAGCCAGAGGTGAACCCATGCAGAAGAAATTCTCCACCTGCAACACAAAAATTAATGAAGAAAAAAAAAGAAAAGAAAAGAAAAGAGCAGTAGTTTAGAGAAGTCCATCCTCCCTCTCTCCAGTCACGTCCTCCAGCTTTTCCTGGATTAAAAGATTCAATAGTCTGTTTTCCATTGACCCTCTGCTGTGTAGGGAATGTAAAGGGTGGGGGGGGCTGCTCTTCCTGAAATCCACGATCATAGCTGTCATAAGGTCAGCAGTGGTTGGTGAAGAAGAGCAGCCGTGGATCTTCACAGTCTGAGCTCTGTATGTGAGGAAGTCCAGCAGTGTCCACTTACAGGGTGATGGTTTGAATCCCAGCAGTGACAGCTTGTCCTCCAGAGCAGGACGACTGTATTCACTGAGCTCAAATCCTAGTAGTAGTAGTAGCTTTATTTTGTGCACATAGAATCATCAGATAACAAAGAATCATACATGGTCAATAAATAAATAAATAAATAAATAAAAAATTTCTGCGCTTGAAAAGGAGTGGGCACAAGTATAACTTACTGACTCCACCCTCTTTTTACAAACTAGTAATCAAACCAGATCTGCTTCCTTTGCTTTAACACACATTTTCCTCTGAATATTTTTACAATAACACAAAACATCCGTACAAACCATTCATATACACTTTTTTAGTCACCTCACACACATTCAGATTTGCATAATCAACCGTTTTTAATATAAACTATAATATTTATATGCACTTTAAATATTAGTCCAAATACAATGATCAATAATGTGATAATATCTTCTTATCACGATAACCAATTAACTACAATAATATCTTATTTTAAGCGTACTTCTATAATGTTCTATATTTTGTTATTATAGTGGATTTATACGTCCTTTTAAATGCACAAATCGAAGAAGACATTTTTAAGTTCTGCTCCAGATTATTCCACAGGTGGACCCTCTAACACAGATACACTGGCTTTTTAGGTTTGTTCTACACTTCATTTTCTTGTAGATTTCAAATCCTGGGGTAAATGCCCCTGTTCTCCAGTTGTTACTGGATCAGATGGACACCAGTTCTTCCTGAATGTGTACTGGTGAGGACCCACACCGTCACCGGCCTCTCAAAACACTTCATGACTCCATATACTGGGGTCATTCATGCAGGAGACAGAGGAGGACTGGGGGGAGGAGTAATGGGGGCTGTCTTGAACTATGATGGTACTGAGGCCTGGGAGGAGGAGGGGCTAAAAACGTCTGTCAGCACCTCCATCAGCTGGAGGGTGGCGTCTGTCAGAACCCACCCTGGAGGTCCTGCTGCCGTCCACAGGCTGATTCTACTGTAATGGAATTTTAACTTCTTTATCTGATTCCCGTCTTTCTTCCCGTATCCTTTCCTGAATACCCTTCCCCACTGCGTGCTAATTTTCCCATATCCTTACCCAAACCCCCCTTACTGTGTGTGTAAATTGGCTTCAGTCTGGTTTTGACCAGCTCTATATGTAAAGTGCCATGAGAGAACTTTTGTTGTGATTTGGCACTATATAAATAAAATTTGATTGATTGATTGATGTGATTGGTTTTCCTCTGTAAGTCACTTTGGAAAAAAGCGTCTGCCAAATGCATAAATGTAAATTTTCTTGCGAGGTAACAAAAGGTGACTGATTGTTAAAACCTGGGGCTCATAATTCAGTCAAAAGACCCTTTGAGGGCCTTTTGTTTACTGATGTCTGCTGTCGAATGTGAGCACTGACTACTCATACATTACACAACCTTCGTCAGCATTTACCTGAAACTTTAAGGCCGGCACTGCGAGACATGACGAGGACTGCAGACCCTGAAACTGATCCTCCAAGTCCCTGAGCCTGAAAGACAGGAGTGACAGACAGGGATGGGTACTGAATTCAGTACTAATGAGTATTGATTCACATAAAGTCAAACAGTACCATGTTTTGGTACTTGAACGCATCTTCATGTTGCATGTGTCGGGGACAGAGTGGAGGAGTGTCCGCCTGACACGACGACGACATTAGACGCACCAGAGCGTGATTACATCAGTGGCAGCTTGATGATAACAGCAGGTGTGGTGGACAGAAAGTGTTGGAAGGTTCCACGTTACTAAACGTGATGCAGACTGTGTTTGCTGTAATATCTAAACAGGTTTTAGACTCACCTGTTCAGACTGGCTTTTAACCCTTAGCACTGAGACACTATCAGGTTTGAATCTGCGCTCTCTTTGATCACTGTGTGTTGTGTCCTGTTGCTTTGTGCATATTTATGATACCTGATTAACCTGCTTTTTTATCTTATAATTACCTCCACCAAGGAGGTTCTGTTTTTGCCAGGGTTTGTTTGTTTGTTTGTTTGTCTGTCCGTTAGTGTGCAACATAACTCAAAAAGTTATGGACAGATTTGGATGAAATTTTCAGGGTTTGTTGGAAATGGGATAAGGAAGAAATGATTAAATTTTGGTGGTGATCGGGGGTGGGGGGGCCCACGGGGGGCGCCACTGATCAGCCTTGGCGGAGGTCTGCGCTCTCCGAGTGCTTCTAGTTTAATCATGTTTTTAGATGTAAAGCACTTTGGGCTTCGCTATGTTGTTGTAAAGTGCTATAGAAATAAACTTTGATTTCATTCATTCATTCATTCATTTTCTGAACCCGTTTTATCCTCACTAGGGTCACGGGGGTCGCTTGGAGTCTATCCCTACACCTAGGGAGATTTAATGTCCATATTTGGGTCCTATTTTTGGACCCAATATTTGATTAAAAATTCATTAATTATGGGATGGATCAGAGCAAGAGGATAATTTTTTTTGTATTTCTCTGAGGTCATCATTAGGTCCATCCTGGGAGGAAATCTGTCTACATTTACCTTTAATTATTGGGTCTAAAAGGAAAGACACAATTTTAATATTTCAAAATTCACCAAAAATTCAAAAATCTATATTTCTCAAAACTATGAAGAAACTTTATGGACATTGTCCCAAAGAAGATACATATAAAATTTGAAATGAATCTGACCAGTTGTGTAGTCGGAGACAATGTTTGAAGAAATTGCTAACAAAGACAACAACAATGAAGATGACAATGACAAAGACGACAAAGATGACAATGATGACAAAGATGACATTGATGAAGACGACAACAACGAAGAGGACAACGACGAAGACCACAATGAAGACGACAAAGAACACAACGACGAAGACGAGAATGATGGAGACGACAATGACGAAGATGACAGCGACGAAGACGATGACGAAGACAACAACGACAACAATGACAAAGACGACAATGACGAAGACGACAATGACGAAGACGACAATGATGAAGACGACAATGAAGAAGACGACAATGACGAAGATGACAATGATGAAGATGACAATAATGAAGACAACAATGAGGAAGACGACAATGAAGAAGACGACAGTGATGAAGACGACAATGATGAAGACAACAATGAGGAAGATGACAACAATGAAGATGACAACGATGAAAATGACAGCAACGAAGACGATGACGAAGACGACAACGATGAAGAAGACAACGACGACAATGACGAAGACGACAATGACGACAATGAAGACGATGACAATGACGAAGATGACGATGAAGATGACAATGAGGAAAATGACAATGAGGAAGGTGACAACAACGAAGACGACAACGATGAAAATGACAGCGATGAAGACGAAGACGACAATGATGAAGAAGACAACGACGACAATGAAGACGATGACAATGACAAAGATGACAATGATGAAGACGACAATGAGGAAGACGAGATTGACGAAGACGACATTGATGAAGACGACAATGATGAAGACGACAACGATGAAGATGACAATGACGAATATGACGACGACAACAAAGACAATGATGAAGACAACAATGACAAAGACAACAAAGACGAAGACGACAATGGTGAAGATGACAACGACGAAGATGATGACAAAGATGATGATGACAAAGACGACAAAGACAGTAATGACGAAGACAACAATGACAAAGATGACAATGACGACAATGATGAAGATGACACTGATGAAGATGTGGCCGTACGCAGCACCTTCTCACCAGCTCGTCTCCTCTCCACCAGTGTGAACTAATAAAATGGGACTGACAGACTGGATGGCGTCTGCGTTGGTCGTACCTGAGGTGTGTGATTCTCAGCTGCTCCTGCAGGTGGCGCTCATCATCACTAGGCCAGCGAGCCTTGGTCTCCTCTGGGTCGGGCGCTTCTTGATGATGAAAGCGCACCGGGTCCCATCCCGTCATAATGTCGAAGGTGATGACGCAGCCCAGCGAGTGCGACACGATGGACACCTTCCCGTTTTTCTCGAAGTCTGGGTTCCGTGAGCAGAACAGAGAGTAGAGGCGGTTGAGCTCCAGAGTCAGACCCCTGGTGATCTGCACACAGTGGAGAAGGACAGGTCCAGTCTGGAAGCACAGCATACGGACAACAAGGACAACACACCTACACTGGGACAAGGAGTCCAAGCTCCTCCTCCTCCTTTATCTGGGACAGGGCTCTCAAACTCATTTTCTTTCAGGTTCCACATTCAGCCCGATTTGATCTGCAGTGGACCGAACCAATAAAATAATAGCATAATAACCTATAAATAATGACAACTCCAAATTTTTGTCGTTTTAGTGCAATAAACCCCCATTGAATTATGAAAATACTTACTTTTATAAACTATCCAAAAAAAAAGATTTAAATAACCTGAAAAAAAACTGAAATTTCTTGAAAAAAATAATTGTAATTTTAACAGTAGTATCCCTCAACTTATCATTTCTACATGTGCATTATGGATCAGATCTACAAAGACACTAAACAGTTACTAACAGGCAGAAAAGAGTTAAAATTGTGCTGAATTTTCTTTAGACATTTCAGGTTGTTCATATTTGTTCAGGTTATTCACAATTTATTGTTACAGGATAGTGTGTAAGTCTTAATATTTTCATAATTTAATGTTATTTTTTGCACTAAAACAAAGGCAAGGCAAGTTTATTTGTATCGCACATTTCAGCAACAAGGCAATTCAAGGTGCTTCACACAGGACATTGAAATACAACGACAGGGAAAAAGAAACACATTTAAAACATTATAAAAGA